>NC_083582.1:72225226-72232726 GCF_027579695.1 Neoarius graeffei | reverse complement strand
AATTTGAAGGTGAAATTAGAGTCAGGTGTTTTCAATCAATGGGATGACAATCAGGTGTGAGTGGGCACCCTGTTTTATTTAAAGAACAGGGATCTATCAAAGTCTGATCTTCACAACACATGTTTGTGGAAGTGTATCATGGCACGAACAAAGGAGATTTCTGAGGACCTCAGAAAAAGCGTTGTTGATGCTCATCAGGCTGGAAAAGGTTACAAAACCATCTCTAAAGAGTTTGGACTCCACCAATCCACAGTCAGACAGACTGTGTACAAATGGAGGAAATTCAAGACCATTGTTACCCTCCCCAGGAGTGGTCGACCAACAAAGATCACTCCAAGAGCAAGGCGTGTAATAGTCGGCAAGGTCACAAAGGACCCCAGGGTAACTTCTAAGCAACTGAAGGCCTCTCTCACATTGACTAATGTTCATGTTCATGAGTCCACCATCAGGAGAACACTGAACAACAATGGTGTGCATGGCAGGGTTGCAAGGAGGAAGCCACTGCTCTCCAAAAACAACATTGCTGCTCATCTGCAGTTTGCTAAAGATCACATGGACAAGCCAGAAGGCTATTGGAAAAATGTTTTGTGGATGGATGAGATCAAAATAGAACTTTTTGGGTTAAATGAGAAGCGTTATGTTTGGAGAAAGGAAAACACTGCATTCCAGCATAAGAACCTTATCCCATCTGTGAAACATGGTGGTGGTAGTATCATGGTTCGGGCCTGTTTTGCTGCATCTGGGCCAGGACGGCTTGCCATCATTGATGGAACAATGAATTCTGAATTATACCAATGAATTCTGAAGGAAAATGTCAGGACATCTGTCCATGAGCTGAATCTCAAGAGAAGGTGGGTCATGCAGCAAGACAACGACCCTAAGCACACAAGTCGTTCTACCAAAGAATGGTTAAAGAAGAATAAAGTGAATGTTTTGGAATGGCCAAGTCAAAGTCCTGACCTTAATCCAATCGAAATGTTGTGGAAGGACCTGAAGCGAGCAGTTCATGTGAGGAAACCCACCAACATCCCAGAGTTGAAGCTGTTCTGTACGGAGGAACGGGCTAAAATTCCTCCAAGCCGGTGTGCAGGACTGATCAACAGTTACCGCAAACGTTTACTTGCAGTTATTGCTGCACAAGGGGGTCACACCAGATACTGAAAGCAAAGGTTCACATACTTTTGCCACTCACAGATATGTAATATTGGATCCTTTTCCTCAATAAATAAACGACCAAGTATAATATTTTTGTCTCATTTGTTTAACTGGGTTCTCTTCATCTACTTTTAGGACTTGTGTGAAAATCTGATGATGTTTTTGGTCATATTTATGCAGAAATATAGAAAATTCTAAAGGGTTCACAAACTTTCAAGCACTACTGTATTTCTTCTTTAAAAAAAACAACACAAATCTAAATGTTAATATGGCGACTCTTTCTTTCTAGTTATAATTTATGAAAATAGTCTCAAGTTGTGATCATCAGTATGCGACAGGTAAGTCTTCATGATGGACACAAAAGGGGGAAAAAAAGGAGGCTAGTGAGGGAACGGTTTATATTCCACACCATGAAGTAAGGAAGAACACCAACACACTGCAGTCATACAAATTTATTACACGCCTCATTTGAATACTTGATTCTGATTGGCCAGCATCAATCGAAGCAATACAATTATTTTTAAATCAATATTTTGTGTCAAATGTTTTATTTCTCTCGTAAGTAGTCGTGTAGTGAGCAGGATAACATGCAGCAAGCCGGTTATTATCGTGAAATAAACCCCTTCAGGGCGATTCGAGTCCCTGCGTCACACTGTTGGGGGTTTATTTCATTTCGCGATAACAACAACTCGCTCACTGTACATTATCCCCGACATCATCCACAATGAGGTGCTGTGATAAGGTTATCACCCCAAAGTGTGTCATTTTCTAATACCTGGGCAATGTTTAAATTTATTAATGAACAATGGATCACACATTTTAATAGGCATGCAAGCTCAAAACCGTGATGTTTGTGAGTCCCATTGACATTTGTTTGAGCATTACATCTGGGATTCGGTGTGATCACTCGACTCGTGGAAATAGTCCAGGAAACGAAAATAAAGTATAACGGTGATTTATTAGTTACAATCAGTTATACAAAAATAAAGAAACTTAAACTATTCAAACGGTTCCAGGTTCCTTAATTCTAGCAATGTCCATTCATTGTTCTTTTTGCCTTTCCACGCACGCCATGCCACGGTCTATGATGGTACGCGCATCACCGAAAAACCCTCCCCCTGGCGTCAGGATGACACACTATATACCTTCTGGCATATCACCCCTTTGACCTATAGAGGGCACACACACTCACTCACATATACTCAAAACATGAAATTATATTAGATATAGAAATACTAAATCAGTTCTTAATGTAACAAAATAAAATTGCAAATTATATGTAAAAGTCAACAAAGCATAAACAGAAATTCCTCCTATGGCTCCTACAAGGCATGTAACGATATAATAATGCTATGATAAATCGTGACACAAATTTACGACCATTTGAATCGACTAAATAAAAAACTAGAAAAAGCACCAAGAGTGCAGACCTCCGCCAAGCAGCTCATTTCACCACATATTGATACTTGCACCTAAAATGAGATACTAATTCTCACATACGAGATATTGTGTCATACGTGTGAGAAAAAGTCATAGAAAAATGAAAAAAAAATTATATTAATTTATTCGTCATATTCAAAAGTTATATACCAATAGGTTACAACATTACATAAGCATACATCAATGTATACATATCACCTGTATCAGGTTTTGATTATAAATAAATTGCAAACACATCATTTCAACAACACAGTCGTTTTAATAACTTTTTTTTTTTAGCTGAACAATAAGTGCATGTATTCTCAGTGCGCGCGCCATGCATCGGTAGCCTAGTTACTCTGCTCGCTCCAACCAGACCGTAATCTACAATCTTTGCCCCAACTTCCACTCGATTTACGAATTCTGATCAAAGTAGTTTTTAAATAGCCCATCATGAAACATTAACATGTTTCTTTATATGCCTTTTTATTTGGGAGACTTCGCAACTAACGTCAGTCTGCTAAAACACTTTGATTACCAGCTGCGCACGTTATAGCACAAGATCTGGTTAAGCCGTATGCGTAAGAATGTTTTAAAAAATTCCTGGACCCAGAAGGTGATCCGGATCACCGCCAAAATTTAATGGATTGTTACTTGTGCCCAGGCACACCTCTGAAAAAAATTTCAGAGCAATCCGTTCATAACTTTTCCCGTAATGTTGCTAACAGACAAACCAACAAACCAACGCTACTGAAAACAACCTCCTTGGCGGAAGTAATGAATCACGATCATCATCAGGCTGTGTAATCTCTTAGTTTTCACTCGCTGCAAGTATGCTGTTTAAACAGCAGAGGGCGGAACAGCGCACAATAGCGTGAATGCATGCGACTTCACCCTATGTGGAAGTAACACAGCTCTAATGCTGCAAAAAACACACACAAAAACAGATCTAAAATGGGAAAGGAGTTGCTGTGACTGACTATACAAATAGATTTAACAAGAAATCTGAGCTCTCCATTTTACAGACTGTTAAAAGCTAAAGAAAAGAGAAGCAAATGGAGGGAGGACAAATGTTCATAAAAGTTTATTAAGAAAAGGCCTATTTGCTATTAACGTTTTCATTTTTAATAAAAAGAATACTTTGTTACATCATTATATTTTATTCCAACCTTTACAAAAGTGTTGTTTATTAAGAAAATTATTTATTTATTTATTTATTTAGCAAAAGAAACATTTAAGTTGATTTAAAAAAAAAACAGGAAAATAAATGTCGCATTTTTCTGGGAATAAAAGTTCTTTTTTTTTTTTAAATACTGTGAGAAAATTGAATTGTGAAACCAATATCGTGAAAATCTCTCTCTAAAAATCAAACTCTCCGGTCCTGATGATTTTTTCCTCTGCTGGGAAACTTTTACAAGGCACCTGGGGTTCCTTCCATAAATCTTACATGAACCTCATCTCATTATCTGTAGCCGCTTTATCCTGTTCTACAGGGTCGCAGGCAAGCTGGAGCCTATCCCAGCTGACTACGGGTGAAAGGCGGGGTACACCCTGGACAAGTCGCCAGGTCATTACAGGGCTGACAAATAGACACAGACCACCATTCACACTCACATTCACACCTACGCTCAATTTAGAGTCACCAGTTAACCTAACCTGCATGTCTTTGGACTGTGGGGGAAACCGGAGCACCCGGAGGAAACCCACGCGGATATGGGGAGAACATGCAAACTCCACACAGAAAGGCCCTCGCCGGCCACGGGGCTCGAACCCAGACCTTCTTGCTGTGAGGCGACAGCGCTAACCACTACACCACCGTGCCGCCCTTACATGAACCTTTCCTAACAAAAAACTTTTGCACATCAAGAATTATGTTTAAGTGTTTATTATTAGTTTGGGGGCGGCACGGTGGCGTAGTGGTTAGCGCTGTTACCTCACAGCAAGAAGGTCCTGGGTTCGAGCCCCGGGGCCGGCGAGGGTCTTTCTGTGTAGAGTTTGCATGTTCTCCCCGTGTCCGCGTGCGTTTCCTCCGGGTGCTCCGGTTTCCCCCACAGTCCAAAGACATGCAGGTTAGGTTAACTGGTGACTCTAAATTGAGCGTAGGTGTGAATGTGAGTGTGAATGGTTGTCTGTGTCTATGTGTCAGCCCTGTGATGACCTGGCGACTTGTCCAGGGTGTACCCCGCCTTTCGCCCGTAGTCAGCTGGGATAGGCTCCAGCTTGCCTGCGACCCTGTAGAACAGGATAAAGCGGCTACAGATAATGAGATGAGATGAGATTATTAGTTTGGCACGGAGCACCCACCTTACAAATCACCTGTGTATGAGTTGTTAGTATAAAAACAATAGTAATAACGAGACCGCCAATGATGGCGTAGCTCACTCCGGCCCCGTCTAGTCCAGAAGGAACGATCTAAAGTGGGCCACCTTGTGCAACAAGTGTTGCAAGCTATACAGAAGTGATATCCATCCTCGCAATACCTGACTATTTGCCAGAAAGAATCCAAAATGGCGAGGAATTGACCAAGAAGCGATTTTTGTTGAACTGCTTAAGGCATTAAGGTTTAATTAGTCCATAACTTCATTAATAAATTGTAATTAAGCAAATCTGAGTAGAAGTTATATGCACCCTAGGTACCCCTACCTTCATACCAGAAAGAATCAAAATCAGTGAAGAAGCGATGCGTGTGGAAACTGCTCGTTAGGGATTGATTAATTACTCCATATCTTCATTATTAATTGCTATTATGCAAATTTGGGTAGAAGCCATATGCACCCCAGGCAGACCGACCTTCCTGCCAAAAAGAATAAAAAAAATCAGTGAAGAATTGAGAGGAGCGATTTTCATGAAATGTGGACGACGACGGATGGACAACACGATGGCGTAAACTCCTCGCTTGTCGGCCAGATGCCCTAAAAACAAAGCAGTAGTGCGTTGATATGAACTGGAACTGAACATGTCTAAACTGTGCAGTTATACAAAAGAAATGCACACCTTCTGACAAACTGAGAATTCAGATTTCTATTCTCCCTCTCTCTTAGTTCCTCTCGTACAGTCGACCTGTACATCGGGCAGCACGACAGCGCCAATCATTCCGGTTTTGAGCGTAGTCCCCTGCATCTTCCCAGGGGATGTTGAGTTGCTTCAGATCTTCTTTGAAGGTGCTGAGTCATGTCTTCTTGGGTCTCCTTCTCTTCCTTTGTCCCTTTGGTGGTACCCATTATATAGCTGTCTCGGATATTCGTTCTTCTGGCAGTCGGAAAACATGACCTCTTCTTTCCGCCACAATCTCTTGCAGGCTGCATAGATTGGCTCTTTTCAGGACTTCAGAGTGTGTGATTCGGTCCCTGTTGGTGATCTTGAGTATTTTGCGCAGACACCGTTGGTGGAATACGTTCAACTTCTGAGTGATCTAGGCGGTCGTTTTCCAAGTTTCTCCTGCGTTGACTGCCATTGGCAGGACAATGCTCGGATACGGCGGGATCTTCATACGGTTACTAATCGAAGTACTGGCTCAGATCTTGTTCATTCTTCTCAACACCGCTCTCTGCACACCCGAGTCTGGAGTTGGCATCTGTCTCAGTATCCCCCTCTTTAGCAATAATGCTGCCCAGGTAGGTGAAGTTGGTGACGTCTTCAACGGGTTCTTGATTCACAAGAATTTGCGTCTCTCTTTGCCCACTGACTTGCATCACCTTGGTTTTCTCAGAGCTGATCCTTAGGCCTGCCTTTGCTGCTTCAGCCAATCTGGTCGTCATATGTTGGAGAACGTGGCGAGACTCTGCCGGGAGCGCAATATCATCTGCAAAGTCCAGGTCCATTAGATGTCTTCCTACAGTCCACTGTATTCCAGCTGGTGGTCCATTCATGGCTTTCCGCATGACAAGGTCGATGAGCAGAAGAAACAACAGGGGTGACATAATAAATGGGGAAAACTACAACTGCTACAGAAACGGTAAGAAGAATTGCCAACAATATCCAACGTGAAGAGGAAGATTTATATTGAGATTTGAAAATTCTGCCAAAAAATAAAACAGCCTTACTTTCTATGACGGATAAACACTTACTATGCAGATGAACAAGAAAGGCTTCTAATAAAGTGAGCACCTGCACATAACTACAGTTGAATCGGGATGCCAGTGCAACCATGTCTCATCTCATCTCATTCTCTCTAGCCGCTTTATCCTGTTCTACAGGGTCGCAGGCGAGCTGGAGCCTATCCCAGCTGACTACGGGCGAAAGGCGGGGTACACCCTGGACAAGTCGCCAGGTCATCACAGGGCCGACACATAGACACAGACAACCATTCACACCTACGGTCAATTTAGAGTCACCAGTTAACCTAACCTGCATGTCTTTGGACTGTGGGGGAAACCGGAGCACCCGGAGGAAACCCACGCGGACACGGGGAGGACATGCAAACTCCGCACAGAAAGGCCCTCGCTGGCCACGGGGCTCAAACCCAGACCTTCTTGCTGTGAGGCGACAGCGCTAACCACTACACCAGACATCACCAAATGGCGGACCTCGGTCCAGATCCGGACCCAGTGATGGTTCTGTCCGGACCCGTGACCAATGGTAAATTCACGAGATTAAGTAATTTTCATGGAGCATTACTTTGGATGGCCGTGGCTATTGACAGCAGGCACTGCTAGTCCAGTTAATACGACAACAGCTTCACTCAGTTGAGCCAATAAAATCGTTAGTTTACCCAGCGCACCACAGCAGAGCAACAAGCAGAGAGGAAGAGAGTTAAGTTAAGAGACAACCGACCGAGACAACATGGCTTGCTCCAAAAGGCGGTGGAAAGTAGACAAGGAAAATCGTTGTTTTGAAGATGAATGGACGGAGAAATACATGTTCATTCTTCCGGTGAGCAGTTCAAAACCAGTGTGCCTCATGTGCTCCGAAAACGTGGCATTAATT
>NC_083582.1:72107726-72220226 GCF_027579695.1 Neoarius graeffei | reverse complement strand
GACACATGAAGGTTCGTTTTAATATCATACATCATCTTCAGTTCTCCTTTAATGTTAAATGCGGCTGTTTTCAAAGAGGGGTGTCTCAATATCTTTGTTGTACATTTTATTTCATGTTAGGGGCAGTGAAGGCGAGCTACATCATCGTGTGGGAGATCGCAAAAAAGTGTCCAAGCCATTTTCGGAGGGTGCATTCGTCAAGGATAAATACGCATCTGTTGGAATCCAATCTTTCTATCAGTCATTGCCACCAGAGTACCCAATTAGCACGGCCTTTGCCGGTAAAATACTCTGTATGTTCGGGACAACATATTTATGTGAACAGGCATTTTCAGTAATGAATATTAATAAATCGAAACTGCGTAGTCGTCTGACCCATGGATATCTCAACGATGTCATGAAAATAGCAACTGCCCAGAGTCTGTCCCCCAATGTCGACAAGCTGGTAAAAAGTAAAAGACTTCTGGCTTCCACATGTAAAATGTAGCTGGTATTTCTCCCCCATGTTGCTGTGTGCTTGAGGGGGAATAAACAGGATGGGTGTGTGGAAATATATGTGGGACTTGACCAGCAAAGTTAATGTGCCATCTGTAGTTTGTTTTTATTGGTATGTTCAGTCATATTTGGCTCTTTTAAACTAATGCTACTGGATATTTAGTCACTTGACCTATTGGTGGAATTATTTACCCTGGCACTTCTTTCTTTTGACTCGTTTAGGCCTACTTGCCAATCGTTTTAATTGGCCTAATTAGGCCTATGCATTGACATGTTTTTGATGTGCAAGATCAATAAATCTGATCTAAGTCATTTACAGTTTACACTTGTGTTATTTGTGTCTTAGTCCATTTCTGTAGCATTTTTTTTTTTTATAAAATGTAGGCTACTTGCATGCTTAGACTGTTACATTTTCAGAGGGTAAATTGCTTTTGTCTGCCATGTTATTGTGCACCTCATTTTGAGGCTATAGCTTTACAATTCCTTTTGGGCATATAGGCCTTCAAAAATCATATAAAATAATGTCCTTTTGTTGAGTTAGGCTACGTTCACACTGCAGGCTGAAGTGACTCAAATCCGATCTTTTCGCCCATATGTGACCTGTATCTGATCTTTTATTGACAATATGAACGACACAGATCCGATTTTTTCAAATCCGACCCAGGACGTTTGGATATGTGGTGCTAATTCCGATTCCTATCCGCTCTTTTCATATGCGACTTCAGTCTGAACCGCCAGGTCGCATTCATCCGACTTACACGTCATCAACAAGCCACAAACGTCACTATTCTGCGCTGAAGTAGGCGGCGGGTCTCTCAAAAAAGTTACAACATGATGGCGCATAATCACGGGCGCAGATAGAGGGTGGGACGAGTCATATTTAAATTCACCTCGTTCGGTTCCCCCCACTTATAGGGAGGAAAAAACGTCTATGCTGTCTTTCTTTGCATAAGGCAAACCTCATGGAAAAATCAAAAGACTAATTACCATTCGGTTTATTGAGGTGCACGGCAGTGTATACATAGTTGCAACAATTCACATAAAACAAAACAAAGACTGATATTCGGTTGGTTGAGCTGCGCAGACTGCACAGGTTGCGAGCTCGAGCTTGGTTGCTATGGTTACTAACAACAAGTTTGACAGGCATATCGGGGTTGGGGTTGGTTTGCTGGCAGCTTTGTCCCTCCCAGTTTTTTGTTCCCCCCAGTTCAAAAAACGTATCTGCGCCCCTGCGCATGACATCAATGCGAGGGACGCTTCGGGCTGTGAAGGTTCTGAATCTTCTCAATGGAAGGACGCAGAGGTTAGGGAGCTGATTTCCATTTGGGGGGATGCAGCTATTCAAGCTAGATTGGATGAGTCATACCGCAACCGGGCGGTTTTACTTCCGTAAACACTGGCCGTGCTCACTGCGTGTGACGTCGTCGTATCCTGCAATGCGCATGCGGAACACTTTTAGGTCGCTTTTCGTTCATACTGAGGATCACATACAAGTCGCATATATTTGTTAATGTGAACGACCTCACAAAAAAATCGGATTTCACAAAAAAATCGGAATTGAGCATTAAGCCTTGCAGTGTGAACGTAGCGTTAGTGTCTGGTCTTTTCAGGCCAAAAGTGTAATTCGGCCCCCAAGGTCCCACTTGAAAAAAATCTGGCCCCCTTACCAATTTCACCCTGGCACCCCTGATTTAAGAGAAAAAGGAGTTATTCCACTCGGTTTGCACTTTATTTATTTATTTATTTTATTCTGAGGTTTCTGTTTTCTTTAATCTGAAATAAAGGCCTTGAATTTATTTTCCTGGGACGACTTTTATTTATGGTAAAAGAGATAGTTGTGCACTCAGTTCATTTCTTGCATCGAAAATTAACAATAAATATTGTTGAAACCATATGAAAATGTGGACATAGGGGAAGGCTATAAGACACAAGCTGGACTTCGGGTCGAACCTTCTACTTGGACAAAATTTAATAACTGGACCTCAGTGACTTTTAATTGAAGACCCCTGCACTACACCACCGTGCCGCCCCAGTGCAACCATGTGCAGTGTTAACTCCAACGATGACACTAGCGTGAGAGTCACGATGTCCGCGTGCACCACATTTAGCACTGTGCATCCGAGAGGCCCACATTACACATCCTGTACAACAGACCTCGAGTCTTTCTCTCTATCAGTGATGCAAGACTGGAGTTCAAAATGATAAAGCAGTCTTGTTAAGAACTCTTGTTCTCGTGGACAATAAACAGAGTGGCTTTGTTTTTCGCTCACTATTTTCACACTCCTCACCTTCTCGCTTGCCCTCTCGCTCGCTCACACACACCCTCACAAATCCTAACAGACTGTGATAGGGATTATTATAATCAGGTATGTGTTTGAGGAACATAAACATTTGTTTTATTCCATAAACTACGACTTAAACTGTCATTTCCGCCAAATTCCACATAAAAATATTGTCATTCGGAGCATTTCATTGCAGAAAATGACACCTCCTCAAAATAAAAAGAGATGAAGTGTTTTCAGGCGCTGAATGAGGCACAGAAATCAAGATCATATTCAATTTAAACAACACAACACTAATGTTTGAACTGAGGATGAGTTCAGATATCAATATTTGGTGGAATAACCCTGACATTTAATCACAGCTTTCATGCGTCTTGGCAGGCTCTCCACCAGTCCTTCACGGTGCTCTTGGGTAACTTTATGCCCCTCCTGGTGCAAAAATTCAATCAGCTCAGCTTTGCTTGATCGTTTGCGACCGTCCATCTTCCTCTTGATCGCATTCCAGAGGTTTTCAGGTTTGGAGATTGAGCTGGCCGTGACTTGGAGGTTCTTGATCTTGTGGTCCTCCATGCACACCTTGACTGACCTGGCTGTGTGGCATGGAGCGTTGTCCTGCTGGAAAACCCAAGCCTCAGAGTTAGGTTATTCCTAACTCTGCCCCATTCCAGCCTTGCTGAAGCACCCTCAGATCACCACCAATCCTCCACCAAATTTCACAACGGGTGCGAGACACTGTGGCTTGTAGGCCTCTCCAGGTCTCTGTCTAACCATTAGACAACAATGGGAAAAGCTGAAAATTGGACTTATCAGAGAAGACAACCTCACTCCAGTCCTCTACAATCCAATCCTTATGGTCTTTAGCGAACCTCAGCCTGGCTCTTCTTTGCTTCTCATTGATGAAGGGCTTTTTTTCCCCCCCAGCTTTGTATGACTTCAACCCCACCTTCAACCCAACCGTCCTTGCTGTGCACTTAACCCCAGCTGCCATTTGCCATTCTTTTTGTAGGTCACGTGATGCCATCCTATGCTTGTTGAGAGACATTCGAAGGCGTTGACGATCATCCCGGTCAGTGGAGAGTCGTTTTCACCCTCTGCCAGTCTGTAACTTTGTTGTCCCTGATGTCTGCTGTTTGGCCTGACCTTGTTCTTACGAACTGCCATCTTTGAAATGTTGAGGATGGACGCAACCTGACGCTCACCGTCTCTCTCTGCCAGTAAAGACAGACTTGAACCCTTCTTTTTCTCACTCAAAACTTTTCTTTTTAATTCTTTTGTCATGATGAGTAGATATTTTTGTATTCCAATGAAATTTACGGCACTACTAGTACGGTTTCTGCCATCCAAACTGGTCCTATTGCAAGAGGATCGTGATGACCACAGCAGTGGTTTTTATACTTTTCCTTGATTTGGTTCAGGTGATCACCTCATCAGTACCTCACTCAGTAAAATGAGATGTGCTTGTGTTGGAATTCCAGCACAGACACTGGAAACAAATGGCCGCCACACACAGATTAAAACAAATTTTGAAGAACTGGTCTCTTCATTTTTTTTTCCTAGAGCTGTATATACATATAAATTACTGTATAGCATGTTACACAATGTATACAAAATTCTCTGTACAAAGCTGTCTATGGCGTAGTAGATACAGCCATTATAGATGATCATCTCATCTCATCTCATCTCATCATCTATAGCCGCTTTAGCCTGTTCTATAGGCAAGCTGGAGCCTATCCCAGCTGACTACGGGCGAAAGGCGGGGTACACCCTGGACAAGTCGCCAGGTCATCACAGGGCTGACACAGACAACCATTCACACTCACATTGGGGTTTACATTAGACCGTATCAGCGGATCATCAGATTAACGTTTTTAAAACAATTAGTGCACACAGCAACGCCAATACACGATTCGCGTGCACACAGCAACGCCAATACACGGATACGCTCGGCTCCGCAGGCATCCTGCGCTCCAAATCACTCCGCCCTGAACAGCGAGTGCCCTCTGGAGGGTGCGCACTCCGGCCCTGCGCAGCTCACACAGCGTGCGAGTGGAGTGCACTAGCAGTGATTCGGGACTGAGCCGCTGTGTGTGTGATCCCAGCGCATATCACTTACCACTTGCAAGTGGAAGGATGGCAAGCCTAAAGACAATCATAACTACACAATGGGCAGTATTTGCATCAGTATTTGCAGTATTTTCATACTTTTATACTCTTTAATGAAAGGTGATACAAGGCGGAAGTCCGTGCTGTTTTTCAGCAGTCGCGTCACATGACCAACGCCAGCGAATCAGGAAGGTGGATGTCACAGTGACGTTGTCCAATGACGACGCCAGCTAGAGCCCAGCACAGCGTATCCACGTATTCTCAATGTTTACACAGCACCGGACCAGACATGATCTGGATTGAATACGTGGACCCTGGCGGATTCCCGTTTCCCAGCGTTTTAATGTAAACGGACAGTGCATCCGTGAAGAAAACGAGACAGATACGGTCTAATGTAAACTTGGCCTTAGAGTCCCCAGTTAACCTAACCTGCATGTCTTTGGACTGTGGGGGAAACCTGAGCACCCGGAGGAAACCCACGCGGACATGGGGAGAACATGCAAACTCCGCACAGAAAGACCCTCGCCGACCACGGGGCTCGAACCCGGACCTTCTTGCTGTGAGGCGACAGCGCTAACCACTACACCACCGTGCCGCCATAGATCATATTTGAGTATAAATAAAATATTAATCAGGTTTTGTCACTCTTTTCTTCATCCTGATGGAACTCTAATATGTGCAGCACGCAAAAACCAATACGACCAAATGATATTTATATTGAACTGAATCAAGCTGAACTGAATTGAACGCAACTGAAAATTAATTGGAGTTCAAATGCCTGCCGTCATGCTTACTGACTGCCACCTTTCTCTCCCACGTGAAGCAAGATCGAGTTTCAAGATGAGGTTTTGATATGAACCAGAAGAGAACTCCTGATGAAATTACAGCCATTTCACAGCATTCATTTAGAGTGTGTGCGCGCACATATATGTGTGTGTGTGCGCATGTGTGGCCTGTATTGAGTCAGCGCAGTGGGTGGTTTTCTGAGTGGGTGTGTGCTCGAAAGACAAATGATGCTGCAACCCTGAACCCCGGCCATAATCGTGTTATATAATGAATGTGAGCGAACGAGCGAGCGAGAGAGAGAGAGAGAGAGAGAGAGAGAGAGAGAGAGAGACTAGCACAACTTCAACAGAATGGTTTTCCTTGCTAAGGGATAAATTCTTTCTGCCAAGAAATCCTCCCCTGCTAACTCCCAACACTCTCTCTCTCTATCTATCTACACAAGGTAGAAATAAATAAATGATTCATAGGAACAGTGAAACTCCAAGATAACAAACACACGCATACAAAAAGTCGTTTCTGTATATAGTGAAAAAAGCCCGTCATTAATAATTTAGCCTCCTCCATCTGTGTGTATTAGTGTTGCAAACAAATACCCACCCTTGCACTAGGACACATGCACGAGCGAGCATTTTGTCAACACGAACCAGGATTTCTCAGCTTTCTATTAAAAAAAAATAAAAAAGTGGGTGGGGACAATTTTTCAGTTAACCAACAAACTTCACTCTCACTAATGACAAGGCTGATGTAGTTTGATCCTTCCAGAAAAAGAGCTTGAATGCTCTACGAAGCAAGCAATCGCTAACCAAGCAAGCGAAAGCCAACCTAGCGGGAGTCATGCACAGCATAAATTAGGATTTTTCATGGCCCAGAGCGCATACATTATAGGATTCTTTTCACTGGAAAACCTGGGTATGGAATAACGCAGGACAGACCGTGTTGTTCTATGTAAATAATGCATGCTGGAGGGGTTGTGACGCGGCACAACATGCAGCGGAGTGCCGTTATACAAACTTCTCTCCTAAGCTGGAAAACGTTGACTGTTACACACGGTACATACAACCGAGACGTCTTCAGTAAACATACCAAAAAAAAAAGTCAGAAAAAATATTAGTCTCTTTTCATTTGTTGATTTTTAAACTGTCTCTTGCTTTTAAGTCACACTGCATTTTTACATTTGACATAAACAATGACGTTTCTTCAGTCCGCATTTTCTATCCCCTAATTTGGTTTTCAGGCTGAAAGTGCTTGTATTTCAAAGCGATGGTCTGGACACTATTGGAAAATACACCTAAGGGGTGTTCACACGGCAGCTTTTACTCCGGTGTAGCACCGGGGTTGCCCCGGTAGAGCGTTCACACGGTACAAAGTTAAACCGGTGTAGCCCCTGAAAGCTGCTTAAACCGGTGCAAATCTAACCCTGCTCGGGAGGTGGTTTCAGAAATTTACTCCGGAGTAAATGCTAGTTTGCGGGGCAGCACCGATATAAAATGGGACGTCTGAACGCTACAGGGGTAGACTCGCTACGCGTGAGGAGAGTTGATTACATACGGGCATTGCATAATTTGCATTCTGGTATTTTGCGCTTCCAAAATGGCGAATATCAACAACAACAGAACTGCGTGTCTTCCAGTGTTGCCAGATTGGGCGGTTTTAAGCGCATTTTGGTGGATTTGAACATATTTTGGGCTGGAAAACGTCAGCAGTATCTGGCAACACTGGTGTCTTCATCCACGTTGTTTTCCCGGCGCTTGGTGATGCCATGACAACCGGGAAAAGGAAGTACATTTTCACGCATGCGCATATTTCATTTCCGCATTATTACTATTGTATAGCACGGTCGCAAAAACTGCCGTGTGAACGCAAGTGGGGCTGCACCGGTGCTAACACGCTTCTCTCTAGTAAGCAGGTTTGTGACGTGTGAACGCTCCACAAAATTTACACAGGTCTAAGATATATCGCAACAAAATACATCGGTGCAGCATCGATGCAAATATGTGCCGTGTGAACACCCCTCTAGTCTCTGGCACCACCACTGAAGAAACATCTGAAAACCTCAGGTAGTTTTAATAATGTGAATGGGCTGCCCAGAAAAGCACGTGTAGCCCATTGTTTGTGAAATTATACACATTTGAATGAAATCCAGACACAATAAATCTCACCTGCAAAGAAACCAGGCACAAAAATGTATGAATCATACACTATACGGCCAAAATATTTTATATGTACTGTACTTCTTCTCCAAACTTAGAATTAACATTTCCCTTCACTGGAACGAAGAGGTCCAAACCTGCTCCAGCATGACAATGCCCCTGTGCACAAAGCAAACTCCATGAAGACATGGTTTGCCAAGGTTGGAGTGGAAGAACTCAAGCGTCCGACACAGAGCCCTGACCTCAACCCCACTGGGATGAACTGCAACACTGACTGCACCCCAGACCTCCTCACTTGACATCAGTTCCTGGCATCACTAATGCTCACGTAGCTTAATGAACGAATATATCAGAGCCAGGGCTTTGAACCAGAATTTTTTTCCTATTGGTTCGTTCCGAACAGAAACGGAATTTTAACGTTTCCGGTTTTGGGTTCCACCATTAAATAGACGTTCCCGAACCGGTTAGAACAAAAAAACTTCGTTCCCGGAACGGTTAATTACGTTCCCTGTCAGCTGTTTAACAAATAGCTATAAAATTATGTCTCTGTCTCATCCAGCTTAAGCCAAATGTAGGCTAATTCTATTACAACCTTCATTAAATAAGACAAGAAATAATTCAAAACAATTATTATTTCAAATGTTGGCGATTTGGATTCTCAGTATGTCTTCCCATCTACACAAACAGAAAAAGTGCCAAAAATGAAAGAGAATTCGTTTAGTGTGTTACCAAAGGCTAGTCAGGCCCTATAGAGGGCTACCGCATGACGTCACCGCGCCGCGAGATTTTGTTAGGCGCCATATTGGAAGACCAAGTACACATCTATGCAAGTACATACATACATAAAACAAACTACAGCTGAAATGTAGCCAGGGCCGGTTCTGCCCTAATCTGGACCCGGGTGCAACATCGCGCAACCCCCCCCCCCAAAAAAAAAAACAAAAAACAAAACACCAGTCTAAATCAGGACAACCATCACATAACTATAACTATAAACATTTTATATCAACTATTTTAACTAAATGGGCTATAATAAATAAGCCTGCAGGCAGCCACGGCGGGCTGCCTCAGAAAAGTAACCATTTGTCCTACCTTAAAACTCGTTTTGCATTTTCTGCCTCCTTTTTTGTATTTTCGACCCTCCGTTTATTTTCTTTCCTTTTCTGAAAACCCGATTTGTGTCCAGACATTTTGTTCTGCTACCAACGAACTAACTCGTCAGGTCTCGTCTCTCGAGCCCGCGATGATTCCCGTGGGAAGGGCAACAACTGATACATTTTTACAAACAGCCAATAGGGAGGTTGCAATGTTCAGGCTCTTCTTTGCTCAGACACTCAGTAATGCAATTACTCACTTTATCACGTGGAGACGTGATAGCAGTCCACCTTCCCGCTCTCTCCATTCAGTCAGCGAACGTCACACAGGAAGTGAACCCCAGCGGGTCATAGAAACTTGCGCAGGAGAAGAATGGCTTTTTTATTTGTAGGCTACAGAAACTTTGAGGAACGAAATAAAAACCGGTATTAACCGGTTACCATTATTTTTAATAAGCGTTTCTGTTCCGGAACATAAAAAATAATAAAGTTTCTGGTTTCGTTTCTGTTCCATGTGAAATAGAAAAAGTTCCCGGTTTTCGTTTTCGTTCCTTGAACCGGTTCAAAGCCCTGATCAGAGCGGTGCTATTGATGCAGAGCACAGCCCGTAACGGCTGGCTTGGCCTGGAGGGCCCCGAAGGCTGCTGCGAGGGGGATCCAGGGGCTTGCTCTGCCAGAAAATTTAGAAAATAAACTTCAAAAAGGGTGCAATTCTGGTGGCATCTAGGGCTGATTTAGGCACAATGCAACATTAAATTTGCTGTTTTTTACCTTGTCAAGTACTCAAGGGGCAAAATTAGATTTGAAATTAAAACACTTCGTAGCATGCTTCTTCATTTTCCAATTCCAGAAAGCCAGGAACAGAATCGAGGTCAAATCATGCAACAGCGCCATCTAGCAACCAGCGCCTAGAACATGGTTTTATGTTTGGTTGCGAATGGCAGTCAGTGCATGCAATGAAACCCTTTATTCTCACTTCTGGGTTGAGTACCAGGATAACAATATCTTCCTACGCTACCGTTCAAAAGTTTGGGGTCACCCAGACAATTTTGTGTTTTCCATGAAAAGTCACACTTTTATTTACCACCATAAGTTGTAAAATGAATAGAAAATATAGTCAAGACATTTTTCTGGCCATTTTGAGCATTTAATCGACCCCACAAATGTGACGCTCCAGAAACTCAATCTGCTCAAAGGAAGGTCAGTTTTATAGCTTCTCTAAAGAGCTCAACTGTTTTCAGCTGTGCTAACATGATTGTACAAGGGTTTTCTAATCATCCATTAGCCTTCTGAGGCAATGAGCAAACACATTGTACCATTAGAACACTGGCGTGAGAGTTGCTGGAAATGGGCCTCTATACTAGCCTGGGCCCGCCCATCCTAAGTGTGACGCAACACGAGGGCCTGTTGCAAGCTTAGTCTGGCAAGGCAAGCTATCTCCAGCTCTTCCAAGCTCCCGAAAAATTGGGAGCCAATCAACTTTGAGCATCTCCAACAGCCCTGGGTAGAGGCGTGTTCAAGGCAGTGACGTAGTAGAACTGCGACTGTGTAAACAATCTATGGCTTCCAATCTATGCCGGAAGCGCTTCATTCACTAGAAACATTACGAACATGGAGCAGCGGCAAGCCTTTGACACAGCGGTAGATGCTGTATTGAAAGCATTCAACGGGAAGTTCTCATTGAAAAAACGGAGCAAAGAGCAGCCCTGGAGGTATTTATCTTCTTCCTGTTACTCAAGCAGTTTCCGTCGCGTCACATACGTCAGAGGAAAGAGTGATGTGATTGGTTTAAGCTTCGTCACAGCCTTTTCTGGCTTCGACCAGTAGCAAACTGAGGCATTTCAGGGAGGCGGGTCAACCACGCCTTTGGGAAACGGTTGGGCTTAATATCTTTGCCAGACCAATGCTCGCAGAGCTTTGAAGTCACGTTAGCCAGACTACCTCTATACACCTATGGAGATATTGCACCAAAAACCAGACATTTGCAGCTAGAATAGTCATTTACCACATTAGCAATGTATAGAGTGGATTTCTGATTAGTTTAAAGTGATCTTCATTGAAAAGAACAGTGCTTTTCTTTCAAAAATAAGGACATTTCAAAGTGACCCCAAACTTTTGAACGGTAGTGTATTTCTATAGTTATTACTCATTTTCAGAGGGGAATAGGAGAGATTTAGGTGTGGAAAGTACTCTGCGTTGTTCAGTTTATGGTATTCGGGTTTTTTTTGCTGTGCAAGTGACAGCATGACGCTGACTTCGCAGTGCTTTGGAGCGCCAGGTATCTGCGCTTTGGGGAAAGTCCTGCCTAGAGCCAGTGGAGAGGCTTCCCAGAAGAGTGGAGATCATCATCACAACATGAGGGAAACAACTCACTTTTAATGCCCATGGTTTTGGAAAGGGATGTTCACTGAGCACGCTCGAGTGTGATAGCCAGGTGTCTACAAACTTTTGCTGATATATTAAGTATTGTTTCAGTCCAGGGAGTTTGATGGTTTTCTTATGAAATCAGTCAGTTGGACCATTTTGAAGAAAAGAAGCGTACGGAGGCGAATGTGAATTGAGGCCACACACAGCAGACTCTGTGGAGCCGGATTTCTTTACTTTTCAAACCAGTCATCACTGAAACAACCTGAAGGACCCTTCACACCTGAGGTTCTCTGCAGTACTTTTACTTAATGGGAATGCGGCAGGAGCAACCCTCTAATGTTACTTATTAAAGAATAGGGTTCTCCAGAAAATCTGAAGTAGCCGACTAAAAAAAAAAAAAAAAAAAGTAGTAGATAGATCTGGATTTTGCACCAAAGGCACGCTAATGCTGGGAGGGGTCTGGGGGTATGCCCCCCCCCCAAAATTTTTAAATTTACATGCCTTCTGGTGCCAGAGGTGGACAGTAACGAAGTACATTTACTTGAGTACTGTACTTAAGTACACTTTTTGAGTATCTGTACTTTACTTGAGTATTTTTCATTTTTTTTGGAAACTTATGACTTTAACTTCACTACATTTGAAAGGCCAATATCGTACTTTTCACTCCACTACATTTCTATCAAGGTCCTCGTTACTCGTTACTATGAATTAGGGATGTTAACCGATGACCGTTTGACCGGTGGTTGACCGAATCAACGTCAACCGGTTAATTTTTCTTTGGTTGTCGGTTAAAAATAAAAAATCAATCGTTTTGAAGCTGCTGATTTTGGAGCGGAGAACCTGGAATTCTGTGCTGTAAACGCTTGGGGCATGCCATGCGGTGTAAGGACGACAGCTGACAAATCAGAAACACCCATTCAGTCATGTCCCGCCCTCCCGCCCCAGTTAAAGACAGCTGACAAATCAGAAACACCCATTCAGTCATGTCCCGCCCTCCCGCCCCAGTTACAGACAGCTGACAAATCAGAAACACCCATTCAGTCACGTCCCACCCCAGTTGAACACAGCTGCCACTCGGCGAAAGAAAAGTGTAGACAGGCTTTTTAGCTTACAAATTACTATTCTGGTTTTTTTAAAATTATTATTAGAAGGCACATGGAGTTTAGTCCTGCCTTGGCCAGTGCATTCTGAAAGTATGTTTCGGTCTGTAGCCAACAATGCATGTTATTGCAGATCATATCTCTCCACACAAACTAAAGGCGCAGATGCCGACTTTTTCACGGCTGAATCGTGCAGATCCGAGTTTTGTTTTTTGTTTTTTTTTGGGGGGGGGCGTTGGAGTGTCTGAATAAAACGTGCGCAGCTTTCTGATTTACTGTTTTCTTCTCATACTTCCTATGTTTCATGGACTGTAACGGCATTTGCTTATGTAGTAATTTTAATACAGAATTTACTCTGATGAAATTATTCAGACACTCCAACGCCCCCCCCCCCCAAAAAAAACGGATCTGCACGATTCAGCTGTGAAAAAGGCGGCATCTGCCAAAAGGCACGCTGTTTGCATCCCTGTTTAAACTCCTAGGTTAACCGACTAACTGGCTAATGAGGCTCGGTGGTCGGTCAAGATTTTTTTTTAGTTTTCGCCATCCCTACTATGAAGCGGCTTTGAAAGTGGATGTTTTTTTCTTTTCTTTACTAAAACGTGATTGGTTTTTTCGCAGGTGACACACAGCCGATCAGTAATCACTAGGGTCACGTCACGTCCATCGACTATAAAATCAAGTTCAATGATTTCTCCGCAGCGTTATTTAACACGATCAGTTGATGGCAGAATAGAAGGAGGCGGTTCTTCTGGGGAATGCACACACTCATGGTCCATGAACCCATGTTTCAGTTTTCAGAAAGGATTAAAGTTTCATTTTGTTTTAAACGTTTGCTTTGTTTGCCGAAAACGAACCACATCAAGGCCTACAAAAACTCGCCGTCCAACCTGCGGAAGCATATTGAGGGATGTAAGCGTTTTATTCCAAGAGAAAGCTTGCAATGAAGTTGTCTGTGCTTTTAGAGCTAGCGATAACGTTGCAATAGCTATGCAGTCTGGTTAGTCAAATGACTTTCTATGGATTTTCCCGCCAAGTTGCCGTAGCCTCGTCCACGGCCAACGTTAACACATACAGTAGCTAGTTAACTTGTTCACTGTTAGTTAGCATGTAAAAACAGTTACGCTAACATGAATAACGTTAACTTATCTGAAGTCCTTTCAGAACTATGGTTTAGCATAATCTCGCCAAATAAACAGAATGTAGAAATCTTTCTTTTCTAGTAGCGTTAGCTACCCAATATGATTTCGAGTTTGAAAAGAGTTTGCTAGCATGTCAGGTGGAGTTTCACTGACTAGCTAGCTTAACGTTAAACCACCATGATGCACACCATGCGTTCATTTTGTGAATTCACATTTCCGTCTTTGGTAACGGCGTTAGGTTTTGTAAGCGTTGTGGCAATAATACAACGATGCGTTGACAGAAAATGTACTTTTAATACTTCAGTATTTTTAAAAGCAAGTACTTCAGTACTTTAACTTGAGTAAAAATTTGACTGGACAACTTTCACTTGTATCGGAGTAACATTTGACCAGCGGGATCTGTACTTTGAAGTAATGAAGTTGGGTATTTTATCCACCTCTGCCTAGTGCATTCTTCGTGAATAAATTACTAACCATTTCCTTGTAAAATACTTGCAAAATTTGTATTAAATTTCCCTCCAGATGTTTGTGTGCTGGCTTTCTCAGTTACCCTCTGTCGTCCACTGCCTGGCTCTGTAACATAACTATATACGCTACAGCATGGACACGTGGTCTGGCTCAGCCAATCAGAGCACGAGAATCGATCAACAAATATGGCGTCGCTTCCAGTCACGTTAGACCCGAACTGAAGACAATTTTGTGGTGGAATAATTGGATTTGCAGCAAATCATGGACAGCGGAGACAATATATATATATAAAAAAAAAATAAAAAAAAAATCACTTGAACATGGAAAGGCAAGTTTTGATTTTTTTTTTCTTGGATCGAGTAGCCGACGCAGACCGTCTGTGTCAGCGGATAGCCTGGGCCCGCCCATCCTAAGCGTGACGCAACACGAGGGCCTGTTGCGAGCTTAGTCTGGCCAGGCAAGCTATCTACAGCTCTTCCAAGCTCTGGAAAAATCGGGAGCCAATCAACTTTGAGCATCTCCAACGGCCCTGGGTAGAGGCGTGTTCAAGGCAGTGACGTAGTAGAACTGCGACCGGAAGCCATAGATTGTTTACAGAATCATGCTGTATTGAAAGCATTCAATGGAGCAAAGAGCAGCCCTGGAGGTATTTATTGAAAGGAAGGACGTTTTCGCCTTGCTCCCGACCGGCTTCGGTAAGAGTTTCATCTACCAGTTAGCCCCGCTGGTAGCCAAACCAATGGGGCTCAGCGAGAATCCTATCGTCGTGTCACATACGTCAGAGGAAAGAGTGATGTGATTGGTTTAAGCTTCGTCACAGCCTTTTTTGGCTTCGACCAGTAGCAAACTGAGGCATTTCAGGGAGGCAGGTCAACCACGGGCTCTGGGAAACGGTTGGGCTGAATATCTTGGCCAGACCAATAGCTCGTAGAGCTTTGAAGTCGCGTTAGCCAGACTAGTCGGCGGAGAAAACTGCCGGTCGCTGGCGCTTCTGGACATCTCTGAAAGAAAAAGCGTTTGGTCCGGGGCATGCATTCTGCTGTCTTCAAAACTACAGTGAACACCTCAAAATGTTCAGAAGGAGACTGCAGTCAGTCAATCAGCTGATGGCCAAAACCACGGTTATAATACAGAGCCTGAGTGTAAGGTTTTATTCCTTTGTAAGGATAAATAATTGTAAGTATTTATTCTTGACCAAGAAGGCAGTAATTTATTTTGTGACAAAATTGTAAGGATTTATTCTTAATATTGTTCTGTTCTATTTTACTATTTCAGCTAGAAGGTATTGAATTCTGTGTAACTTGACCAAGTTACTGTGTGACCTTCTGTCTAAGCTAGACCCATTGCTCGAGACGTAATACTGATATCTTTTGGAACATTCTATCAGAACATAAGGTTGTGCGTAAATGTTGATATCTGTTAGAACATCTGCTAATATGAAAATGTATACAGGATTTCACTCACACACACATTGATGGAATTAAGATGTGTTTTGCTCAGTCCAAGGTTTACTGACCTACGTCATCATACCATCACACCATAGTCGGACATCCTACGACACACACACATAGCACAGACACACCCACAGCTGCATATCCAACGTGTATTTGGGATTAAAAGTTAGATTTAAAGCCATGATTTAAGTTAGTTTTATAGCTACACGTGATTTAGGATTGTTAGATTTAACCAGTCTCTTCAGTGTTGAATTTGAAATTGAAATAATTGAATGTTAGATTTGATGTTAGATTTAAAGCTGCATTAAGTGATGTTAGTTTTATAGATTTATATTAGCCTTATTGCTGCACAAGGTGTTAAGACTTTATGATTTTAATATTTTAGAGCTTACATATACTAAAACAGTGATTTTAAACTATTCCTGTGTAACCTGACCTTCGTCCAGCGGAGAAGACACTTCTTTGTTAGACTAAACATAGTCTTTGTTTAAAATTGTCATGATTGATCCAAGGTTTCACTCACACATACGTATAAAACCCCTGTATACTCTCGTCTCAGGGGGGACTCGCGAATAAAGATTGCGAACTAAGGATTGTGGGGTTCCTTTCTTTTTTCTGTGACTCACCCCCAGACGTCTGGGTGACACGGGGGGACTGATCTCGAGATGGTGAGGGCCAGAGATGGAAAAAAACCCAACACTGAGTGAGAGCACTGCTGCCTCCTTCTTACAGATACATGGAAATCCTTCTGATCTGCTCAGAGCCAAAATCTCTGCAGTTGTGTGGTGTGTGTGTTCACACGTCTGTTTCCATGAAGCTCAGCGAATGATTCGCAGCTCGTCTAAAACGGTGATCAAAACAGTCTTCATCGGACAGACAAGCATTTTAACTATCAACTCCACAAGATCACATGACTGAAGGAGCCATTAGTCAGCATAAGTGCACAACAGACAGAGAGAGAGAGAGAGCGCGCATGAAGTGTCACACCCAATAGACCAGTGAAGTGCTGTGGTCACTTGAACTACACTACCCACGATTCCCAGCCATCCTCCATGTCCACTGATGACTCAGCAAATCAACCAGCGAACTCGCAGGCAATCCATCTCCGCTGGCGTTCCCCAGACTGACCACATTTTAAACATCTTGGCTCCAGCGTTCACGTCTGTGATGTTCCCGAGCTGTTCTTTTGCATTCCCGTTCATCTGGTTCCAAATCTAGCTTCATTAAGTTCATTAATTTAATAGTTCGTGCCTGTTCTAGCCAATTGCCTGAGACCTTCTGCACGTTTACTGGATTATAACGAGCAATACAACAAAAATACATCATTCGTTTGCTTTTAAAATAAAGTTAGAAGAAAACCTCACAATACCTGCAATAGTACAAACAAGCGTTATCTGAACATTTATAACAGTATCAGTATTGTATCGCTCAGCTCTACTTATAAATTTAGTCCCTTGTCTTGTTCACTTGTGTACGTCTTCGCACAGCGTCACCTCTGTGCTTACAACCCTCTGTCTGTGAGAGATGATCAAAACCTTTCATTTTCACTACTACACTCCATTATCAAGCTACACAACGACATGGTCACATGACTGAACAAGCTGCAGCACACACACACACACACACACACACACACACACACCCCTCTTGGAGATCAAAAAGTGACTCGTTGAGTCGGTCAAACAGTATGTGAGAGAGATGAGGAGTGAGAGATTTGGTGAGTGAGTGGTTGAGCAAGTGTCTGAGTGAGTAGGTCAGTCAGTGATTGAATGAGTGAGTGAGTGAGTGAGTCATTGAATGAGTCGGTGAGTGAGTCAGTTAATGAGCCGTTGAGTGAATGAGTGAGTCAGTAAGAGAGCGAGTCCATGAGTGAGTTAGTGATTCAGTGAGTGAGTGGTTGTGCGAGTGTCTGAGTGAGTAGGTCAGGAAGTGAATGAGTGAGTCCGTGAGTGAGTCAGTGAATGAACCATTGAGTGAGTGAGTGAGTGAGTGAGTGAGTGAGTCACTGAATGAGTGAGTGAGTCAGTGAGAGAATGAGTCAGTGAATGAGCCACTGAATGAGTGAGTCATTGAATGAGTGAGTGAGTCAGTGAGAGAGTCAGTGAATGAGCCACTGAATGAGTGAGTGAGTGAGTGAGTGAGTGAGTCGGCGAATGAGTCAGTGAATGAGCTGTTGAGTGAGTCAGTGAGAGGATGAATCAGTGGGTGAGTGAGTGATTAAGCAAGTGTCTGAATGAGTGAATCAGTGAGTGAGTCAATGAATGAATCATTGAGTGAGTCAGTGAATGAGTCAGTGAGAGAATGAGTCAGTGAATGAGCCATTGAGTAAGTGAGTCACTGAATGAGTCGGTGAGTGAGTCATTGAATGAGTGAGTGAGAGAATGTCAGTGGGTGAGTGGTTAAGCAAGTGTCTGAATGAGTAGGTCAGGAAGCGAATGAGTGAATCAGTGAGTGAGTCAATGAATGAACCATTGAGTGAGTGAGTCAGTGAGAGAATGAGTCAGTCACTGAGTCGGTGAGTGAGTGAGTCAGTGAAGGAGTGAGTCATTGAATGAGTGAGTGAGTCAGTGAGAGAACGAGTCACTGAATGAGTGAGTGAGCCATTGAGTGAGTGAGTCACTGAATGAGTCAGTGAGAGAATGAGCCACTGAGTGAGTGAGTGAGTGAGTGAGTGAGTGAGTGAGTGAGTGAGTGAGTGAGTGAGTGAGTGAGAGAATGAGTCACTGAATGAGTCAGTGAATGAGCTGTTGAATGAGTGAGTCAGTGAGAGAATGAGTCAGTGGGTGAGTGAGTGGTTAAGCAAGTGTCTGAATGAGTAGGTCAGGAAGCGAATGAGTGAATCAGTGAGTGAGTCAGTAAAGGAGTCAGTAAGTCCATCCATCCATCTGTCTGTCTGAGAGTCATGACATGGGAACGGTGTGCTGTACTGTAGTGCTGGAACTGCTTCGTGCGTTGGATTTCTGTGATTAATAAAACTTCACAGGTTTGAACAAATTACAGGGAAATGTCTTGGTGCAATGATAAATTTAGAGATCATAAACAGCTCAACACGCACTGTATTTTTAGAAAAAGTGAAAAAAGACACTATTTTTGGAGCTACTACTGATAAAGCAGAGTTGATTTAACCCCTTCAATGCCCTTGGATGAGGCACGTACGTCATTAAATATTTTACCGCTGTGCCTTATAATGTACGCTACTCGTCATGAACACCTCCTTTTATGTATCTTACATGGCACATTACTTTTACTTCACAGTGGCACATCTGAATTACAGTCAATGCCTAAAACATTCTTCCGTCATAAGGCACAGCGGTAAAAGATTTCATGATGCACGTGACTCGTCCAAGGGAACTGAAGGGATTCGTTGGATTTAAAAGACATCAACATTAAGTTGAGTTTGGTTCAGTTGTTTGCGAAAAAGAGAACAAAAAGAATTGATCACTCACCTGAACAATAGCCTTGAGAAAGTGAAAGACCGTCACATTATACAGTAATCTATAGTAAAACTGAGAATTTCCAGCTATATTGTGAAGTAAACACTGGTCAAGCTACCATTCACACACTGTCAGTGTACACGTTCATACAGTGGTGCTTGAAAGTTTGTGAACCCTTTAGAATTTTCTATATTTCTGAATAAATATGACCTAAAACATCATCAGATTTTCACACAAGTCCTAAAAGTAGATAAAGAGAACCCAGTTAAACAAATGAGACAAAAATATTAGACTTGGTCATTTATTTATTGAGGAAAATGATCCAATATTACATATCTGTGAGTGGCAAAAGTATGTGAACCTCTAGGATTAGCAGTTAATTTGAAGGTGAAATTAGAGTCAGGTGTTTTCAGTCAATGGGATGACAATCAGGTGTGAGTGGGCACCCTGTTTTATTTAAAGAACAGGGATCTATCAAAGTCTGATCTTCACAACACATGTTTGTGGAAGTGTATCATGGCACGAACAAAGGAGATTTCTGAGGACCTCAGAAAAAGCGTTGTTGATGCTCATCAGGCTGGAAAAGGTTACAAAACCATCTCTAAAGAGTTTGGACTCCACCAATCCACAGTCAGACAGATTGTGTACAAATGGAGGAAATTCAAGACCATTGTTACCCTCCCCAGGAGTGGTCGACCAACTAAGATCACTCCAAGAGCAAGGCGTGTAATAGTCGGCGAGGTCACAAAGGACCCCAGGGTAACTTCTAAGCAACTGAAGGCCTCTCTCACATTGGCTAATATTAATGTTCATGAGTCCACCATCAGGAGAACACTGAACAACAATGGTGTGCATGGCAGGGTTGCAAGGAAAAAGCCACTGCTCTCCAAAAACAACATTGCTGCTCGTCTGCAGTTTGCTAAAGATCACGTGGACAAGCCAGAAGGCTATTGGAAAAATGTTTTGTGAACGGATGAGACCAAAATAGAACTTTTTGGTATAAATGAGAAGCGTTATGTTTGGAGAAAGGAAAACACTGCATTCCAGCATAAGAACCTTATCCCATCTGTGAAACATGGTGGTGGTAGTATCATGGTTTGGGCCTGTTTTGCTGCATCTGGGCCAGGGCAGCTTGCCATCATTGATGGAACAATGAATTCTGAATTATACCAGCAGATTCTAAAGGAAAATGTCAGGATATCTGTCCATGAACTGAATCTCAAGAGAAGGTGGGTCATGCAGCAAGACAACGACCCTAAGCACACAAGTCGTTCCACCAAAGAATGGTTAAAGAAGAATAAAGTTAATGTTTTGGAATGGCCAAGTCAAAGTCCTGACCTTAATCCAATCGAAATGTTGTGGAAGGACCTGAAGCGAGCAGTTCATGTGAGGAAACCCACCAACATCCCAGAGTTGAAGCTGTTCTTTACGGAGGAACGGGCTAAAATTCCTCCAAGCCGGTGTGCAGGACTGATTGACAGTTACTGGGAACGTTGAGTTGCAGTTATTGCTGCACTCACATATGTAATATTGGATCATTTTCCTCAATAAATAAATGACCTAGTATAATATTTTTGTCTCATTTTGTTTAACTGGGTTCTCTTTATCTACTTTTAGGACTTGTGTGAAAATCTGATGATGTTTTAGGTCATATTTATGCAGAAATATACAACCCCAATTCCAAAAAAGTTGGGACAAAGTACAAATTGTAAATAAAAACGGAATGCAATAATTTACAAATCTCAAAAACTGATATTGTATTCACAATAGAACATAGACAACATATCAAATGTCGAAAATGAGACATTTTGAAGTTTCATGCCAAATATTGGCTCATTTGAAATTTCATGACAGCAACACATCTCAAAAAAGTTGGGACAGGGGCAATAAGAGGCTGGAAAAGTTAAAAGGTACAAAAAAGGAACAGCTGGAGGACCAAATTGCAACTCATTAGGTCAGTTGGCAATAGGTCATTAACATGACTGGGTATAAAAAGAGCATCTTGGAGTGGCAGTGGCTCTCAGAAGTAAAGATGGGAAGAGGATCACCAATCCCCCTAATTCTGCACCGACAAATAGTGGAGCAATATCAGAAAGGAGTTCAACAGTGTAAAATTGCTAAGAGTTTGAACATATCATCATCTGCAGTGCATAATATCATCAAAAGATTCAGAGAATCTGGAAGAATCTCTGTGCGTAAGGGTCAAGGCCGGAAAACCATACTGGGTGCCCGTGATCTTCGGGCCCTTAGATGGCACTGCATCACATACAGGCATGCTTCTGTATTGGAAATCACAAAATGGGCTCAGGAATATTTCCAGAGAACATTATCTGTGAACACAATTCACCGTGCCATCTGCCGTTGCCAGCTAAATCTCTATAGTTCAACGAAGAAGCCGTATCTAAACACGATCCAGAAGTGCAGACGTCTTCTCTGGGCCAAGGCTCATTTAAAATGGACTGTCTGTAGCAAAGTGGAAAACTGTTCTGTGGTCAGACGAATCAAAATGTGAAGTTCTTTATGGAAATCAGGGACGCCGTGTCATTCGGACTAAAGAGGAGAAGGACGACCCAAGTTATCAGCGCTCAGTTCAGAAGCCTGCATCTCTGATGGTATGGGGTTGCATTAGTGCGTGTGGCATGGGCAGCTTACACATCTGGAAAGACACCATCAATGCTGAAAGGTATATCCAGGTTCTAGAGCAACATATGCTCCCATCCAGACGACGTCTCTTTCAGGGAAGACCTTGCATTTTCCAACATGACAATGCCAAACCACATACTGCATCAATTACAGCATCATGGCTGCGTAGAAGAAGGGTCCGGGTACTGAACTGGCCAGCCTGCAGTCCAGATCTTTCACCCATAGAAAACATTTGGCGCATCATAAAACGGAAGATACGACAAAAAAAAGACCTAAGACAGTTGAGCAACTAGAATCCTACATTTGAGAAGAATGGGTTAACATTCCTATCCCTAAACTTGAGCAACTTGTCTCCTCAGTCCCCAGACGTTTACAGACTGTTGTAAAGAGAAAAGGGGATGTCTCACAGTGGGAAACATGGCCTTGTCCCAACTTTTTTGAGATGTGTTGTCATGAAATTTAAAAATCACCTAATTTTTCTCTTGAAATGATACATTTTCTCAGTTTAAACATTTGATGTGTCATCTATGTTCTATTCTGAATAAAATATGGAATTTTGAAACTTCCACATCATTGCATTCCGTTTTTATTTACAATTTGTACTTTGTCCCAATTTTTTGGGAATCGGGGTTGTAGAAAATTCTAAAGGGTTCACAAACTTTCAAGCACCACTGTACCCCGCTAACGCCACATCAGAGACCCGACACGACATGTCTCTCCAACAGCGTCCGATGTGGAACACCAATCATCCCAGTGGGATGACGGATACACTCGCTGTGTGCAGTGAACACGCGAGTACTGTCTTCTCAGCACCATTACAGTAAGCCATTCATTATTAATTATTAGGTAATGCTCTTATTAGTGCACATCTAACCATTTCCTACAGATATACACATATGATACAAGAAATATGACCCGAAGAAATATGAACCACTACTTAAATGTCAACCATATGCGTCTTGCAACACATTTCAAAAAAAGTTACGACGGTAAAGCACGTACCACTTCATACCGTTGCCATTCCTTCTCACAACATGTTTTAGTGACTGAAGACACCAAGTGATGAAGTGTTTCAGGTGTTATTTTTGTCCCATTCTTCCTGCAAGCACATCTTGAAGTGTGCAACCATACGGGGTCGTCATGGTCATATTTTTCATTTCAAAATTCACCACACATTCTCTATTGGGGGCAGAGAGGACACACCCTCTTCTTCCACAGCCACGCCTTTGTCATGTGTGCAGAATGTGGTTTTGCATCGTCTTGTTGAAATCTCCCTGGAAAAGACGTCGTCTTGAAGGCAGCATATGTTGCTCCAAAATCTGTGTACTTTTCTGCATTAATGGTCCACCACAGAAGCATGAGTTACCTTTGCTCAGGGCATTGACACAACCCCATACCGTGACCCACCCTGGTTTTTGGACTTGTTCCTGGTAACAGTCTGGATGGTCCTTTTTGTCTTTGGTCTGGAGCACACGGTGTCCATTTCTTCCAAAAAAAAAAAAAAAGACTCAGAATACTGATTCATCAAACCACAAAACACGTTTCCACTGTGTGATGGTCCATCCCAGATGCCTCCGAGCCCAGGGAACTCAACAGCGCTTCTGGACACAGTTAACACAAGGCTTCCTTTTTGCACAGTAAGAGTTTTAACTGGCGTTTGTGGATGTAACTCCATATTGTGGTGCTTGACAAAAGGTTTGCCAGAGTAATCCCGAGCCCATGTGGTTCCATCAGCTATAGATGAAGGACGGTTCTTGATGCAGTGCAGTCTGAGGGATCGGAGATCACGGGTGTTCAGATTAGGCTTGTGCCCTTGACCTTTAGACACTGAAATTCATCCAGATTCCTCGAATCGTTTAATGATATTATGCGCTATAGAGGGTGAAATAGCCAAATCCTTTCATATCTTTCTTTGAGGAACATTGTTTTTAAACATTTCAATAATTTGTTCACACATTTATTGACAAACTGGAGATCCTCAGCCCATCTTTGCTCCTCAAAAGACTAGGCCTTTCCTGGATAATGAGAGTGTATGAAATCATGATTACAGTCACCTGCTGACATCACCTGTTTCAAATCACATCATTAATTGTTTTCCTCATTACTAGCCCTAAACTGCCTGTCCCAATTTTTGTTTGGAATGTGGTACAGACCTGAAACGTAGGAATGGATGTACTAGTGCATCTCAAAAAATTAGAATATCATGAAAAAGTTCCTTTTTTTTCATAATTTAATTCAAAAAGGTAAACTTTCATATATTCTATATTCATTACATGTAAAGTGAAATATTTAAAGCCTTTTTTGTTTTAATTTTGATGATTATGGCTTATAGCTCATGAAAATCAGAAATCCAGTATAACAAATTATTAGAATATTCCCTAAGATCAATCAAAAAAAGGATTTACAAAACAGAAATGTCCAACTTCTGAAAAGTATATTCATTTATACACTCAATACTTGGTTGGGGCTCCTTTACCATGAATTACTCTATCAATGCGGTGTGGCGTGGAGGAGATCAGTCTGTGGCACTGCTGAGGTGTTATTGAAGCCCAGGTTGCTTTGATAGTGGCCTTCAGCGTATCTGTATTTTTGGGTCGGGTGTTTCTCATCTTCCTCTTGACAATACCCCATAGATTCTCTATGGTCAGGCAAGTTGGCTGGCCAATCAAACACAGTAATATCATGGTCAGCAAACCATTTGGTAGTAGTTTTGGCACTGTGGGTAGGTGCTAAGTCCTGCTGGAAAAGGAAATCAGCATCTCCAAAAAGCTCGTCAGCAGATGGAAGCATGAAGTGCTCTAAAATCTCCTGGTAGATGGCTGTGTTGACTTTGGACTTGATAAAATACAGTGGACCAACACCAGCAGATGACATGGCACCCCAAATCATCACAGACTGTGGAAACTTCACACTGGGCTTCAAACACCTTGGATTCTGTGCCTCTCCACTCTTCCTCCAGACTCTAGAACCGTGATTTCCAAATTAAATGCAAAATGTACTTTCATCTGAAAAGAGGACTTTGGACCACTGAGCAACAGTCCATTTCTTTCTCTCCTTAGCCCAGATAAGACACTTCTGACATTGTCTCTAGCTCAGGAGTAGCTTGATATTAGGAATGCGAAAGTTGTATCCCCTTTCTTGAAGATGTCTGTTCGTGATGGGTCTTGATACACTGACACCAGCCTCAGTCCACTCCTTGTGAAGCTCTCCCAAGTTCTTGAATCGACTTTTCTTGACAATCCTCTCAAGACTGCGGCCATCCCTGTTGCTTGTGCACCTTTTCCAGCCACCTTTTTCAGCAATGACCTTTTGTGGCTTACCCTCCTTGTGGAGGGCATCAGTGATCATCTTCTGGACAACAGTCAAGTCAGCAGTCTTCCCCATGATTGTGGTTGTGTGTACTGAACTAGACCGAGAGATACACTGTGTTCATACTGTTTTACTCAAACTCGAAATGAAATATTCTAATATTTTGAGATGGGGTTTTTTTGTTTTTATACTGTATGCCATACTGATTAAAATTAAAATAGAAAAATGCTTGAAATATTTTAGTTTATGTGTAATGAGTCTATAATATAAAACATTTTCACTTTCTTAAATAACTGATGGAAAATATTGAACTTTTTCACAATATTCTAATTTTTTGAGATGCACTAGTATATTAACAAATGAAATGAAGTTGACCAGGGCTCGACGTTAACTTTTAAAATTTCCACCTGCCCCCTATTTTGCAAGTCCTACTTTTTTTTTTTTTCGGAAAACCATAGAATAGCTGTGAATTGCAACGTAAAATGAAGATCAGACATTGAGTTGAAGTTTGGTTATTGATTAAGTTTATCATCAAGTTTGGTTATTGGTAACTTTTTACTTCTAATGGACAATAATTTCATCCAAAATAGTTTTTCCTGCCTTAGTTAATTTATTTCAATTTCACATGCATGCAGCTGTTGTAAAGTTCAGTGTGTTTGTGTAGAACTCTCTCAGACTGAAGGTTCGTTCCTTGATAATGTAGAAATCATAAAATCGAAATCTATAACAAAGTTTGTACGAAGAAAACAATAGGGTGCCAAGACTTTTGAACAGTAGTGTTTAAGAATATTTATATATTGGGGTTTGTTTGTTTTTTTGTTACATCATCCACCTCTAGGTTAAAAAAAAAAAAAAAAAAACGTGCTGCGTCATGACGGACAGGATAACGTTTGAGTTTAAAATTACTGTTTAGTGTGTAGGTTGTGAGTGTTTTATACAGACCTGGCAACCTGTAACTGAAATCAGTGCAGCCGGTCTGTCATGATACAGCGTGTTTTTTTTTTTTTTTTAAATAATCTTATAGGTGGATGATATAACAAAGAAATATAAATATTTTGCACAGGACTGTGTTCCTCTGATAACAGAAACAAAGCTCCAGCTCTCTGCTCTTAATCTGTTCTGTTCTTTCAGGTTTTATCGCGCATGTCGCTCCTTGTGGAGTTTTTTTATGCCCGAGTTGTTTGAAACCAATCTGGGTTTTCTGTGTCGAATAAGGAAGCGGCTTCATCTTTAAGAAAATCAAACACTTTCATGAAGGAGCTGACTCGAATGCAAGCAGAAAAAAATAAAACGAGATTCTTAAGCAAACGCTTCCATCCTCACTTCCGACTTTCGGTTTTTGTAAAATACGTTTTAAATCCAATTGTGAATTTCTCTGGAGTTTTCAGCCTGAGCTCCTCTCTTCGTATTCTTTAACCACTCATGTCCTTGTTCTTGAAGCATTTGTTTCTATTTGTTAACAGTTTTCTTGATAGCAGGGAGACGGTAAAGCCTTTTATCTATTTCTCTGTTTGAACAAGCAAAAACGGTGCAAAAATTAACCATATTGAAGACAGATTAAGCTGCTTGCATGAAAGATGGTTTCTGTCTGACCCCAGCTATGATTATCATGTGATGCGTGACGTCATGCACAAGGAGTCTGTAAACCGTACGCGTACCATACTACACCAGCGGGGGGGGATATAAAATAACTTGCAAAGCAGTAAATGAAACCGAGACCAGGAAAACAGCTAAGACGTAATGGCGGATACGTAGTGAGGGACGCTTTTAGGAACGGCAATAAAAGAAGATCAAAAAGCCTAATTTTTGTGGTGCTAGTTCGTAATATATGCCCATTACAACTTGCCCGGTCGGGCATGACGAGGACATATCCCACTTGCCCGAATGCGTGTTTCACTTGCCCCGGGCAATCGGGCAGTCCTTAATGTCGAGCCCTGATGACCAGATAAAACATGAAATATCTCTGGTTCATCCGGTCTGCAATGAAATACAAGTCGAAGTCAATTTCAAAATAATTGCCTTCTTTTCTTATTTGCATTTTCCATACCGTCCTAACGTTTTCTCATTTGGGGTTGTACTTTTCAACTATACAATAAAACATTTTAAATCTGAACACACACACACGCCATTCCTACTGATTGTCAGTGGAAGCACAGATACTGGACCACTGACTGGCCTTGACCTTGAGCATCACAAGAGGAATCTGGCATGCAGAGCAGTGCTGGACCAAGTGTTCTAGTTTTTGCAGGGTGTGTGATAAAGAGACAGACAGACCGAGAGAGAGAGAGAGAGAGAGAGAGAGAGAGAGAGAGAGAGAGGGTGTTGAAAGGGCTGCAATGCAGATATGGCAATGGGAAAACCTCTCAGGCTGACACCAAAAGATATCATCAGAAAAGCAGGACCCCACACACACATTTTTCTCTTCAAGAGAATTATGACAAGTTTTCTAGTGTCAAATGTGTGTTGTCTATAAATATTAATGAAGCAACCGATTACACTCAGGTTCATTGTTTTATAGGTTGTGTTGCATGCAAGCGTTCACTCCAACACTGCTTGAGGAAGTTAAATTCGTAACGAGACCGTCAGTGACGGCGTAGCTCACTCCGGCCCCGTCTAGTCCGGAAGGAACGATCCAAAATGGGCCACCTTGTGCAATAAATGTTGCAAGCTATACACGATATACTGTACAAGCTAAATACAGAAGCGATATCCTCATCTCATCTCATTATCTCTAGCCGCTTTATCCTGTTCTACAGGGTCGCAGGCAAGCTGGAGCCTATCCCAGCTGACTACGGGCGAAAGGCGGGGTTCACCCTGGACAAGTCGCCAGGTCATCACAGGGCTGACACTTAGGCCCAATCCCAATTCTAATTTCTACCCCTCCCCCTCCCCCTTCCCCTTGGCCCTTCCCCTTGAAACTGAGCTACAAGGGATAGGGCTTGAAATTCAACCCCTACGTATTGGGATAGCCCTTCAACGATCGCATACGTCATCACGTACCTCCGTCAGCGTTTACGTTAGCAAAACGCGACCAAATGCGTCATTGGCTGCAACCAGCCGCTACAGTCAGAGCCAGAGGCAGAACCAGAAATCTCTGCTGGCAGGGTGTGATTTGTTAACTAACACCACTGAATGGGATATCTTTGGCGCTTCGTGCACCACATCCGACAGAATGAGGTGTCAGAACACTCGTAAACAATAAAAGCGAGAATAACAGAACAAAACGTACGCAGTCAAGCAACCGAAAACAATACTCACTCCCAAAGGTTTTTAGCAGCAGCCTGGATTTCAGAAATCGCTGCTCATTCTCAGCTCGAAAGCGAATCAAACGGCGTGTTTCCTCTGGATAACAACTTAAAACACGTAAATAATGGAGAAAATACATTTATGACAATCTTTCGCCGCGGGAACCGCCATCTTTCTGAAATCCGCATGAAATCTCGCTGAAATCCGCATGGCATTGTGGGAAATCACTCAAACCCCTTCGTTCGGAGTCAGCTCCAGGAAAATCTCCGTTTGGAGGGGTACAGAAGCCCTACCCCTTCCCCTACCCCTCCGCGTTAACTGGGATTGGGATACCCCTACCCCTTCACGTGAACGCGCAAAATGGAGGGGAAGGGCCAGGTCCAAGGGATGAAATGGGTTTCGGCCATAGACACAGACAACCATTCACACTCACATTCACACCTACGGTCAATTTAGAGTCACCAGTTAACCTAACCTGCATGTCTTTGAACTGTGGGGGAAACCAGAGCACCCGGAGGAAACCCACGCGGACACGGGGAGAACATGCAAACTCCACACAGAAAGGCCCTCGCCTGCCACGGGGCTCGAACCCGGACCTTCTTGCTGTGAGGCGACAGCGCTAACCACTACACCACCGTGCCGCCCAGAAGCGATATCCACCCTAGGAATACCGAACTATTTGCCAGAAAGAATCCAAAACAGCGAGGAATTGACCAAGAAGAAGCGATTTTTGTTGAACTGCTCATTAAGGCTTAATTAGTCCATAACTTCATTAATAATTATAACGGAGCAAATCTGGGTAGAAGTTATACTGTATGCACCCTAGGTACCCCTACCTTCATGCCAGAATGAATCAAAATCAGTGAAGAACTGAGGGAGAAGAAGCGATTTGTGTGGAAACTGCTCACAAGGGATTGATTAATTACTCCATATCTTCATTATTAATTTTGATTATGCAAATTTAGGTAGAAGCCATATGCACCCCAGGCAGACCGACCTTCCTGCCAAAAAGAATAAAAATCAGTGATGGACACTTGAGGACTTTATTTGAATCTCTCTTTTCACAGTCACTGGCGTTCACCTTGCTTTGCTCTCAATTTGGAGTTCTGAGTGTTCTCCCCATGTCTGCCTGGGTTTTTCTCGTTTCCTCCCACGGTATGCGGACTGGCTTCACTAAATTGGCTATAGGTGTCAAAGCATGTAAAAGGTGATGGACTGGGGCCTTCCAGGGTACATTATTGCACTCCGCATCCAGTGTTACCAGGATTAGCTCCAGATCAGAGACTGCTGCTGAGTCATCTTAGCCTAGTAAACTAGACCCACCCGCCTAGCGGCCAAAAATATTTTTGCCTAGCGAGTGGGTCTAGCCTCGCACCATATAAACAAAAACACCCCGGGCATCAAATCGTGCCCGCCAATCACAACGCAAGGTTTTTGTTTGGATTCTTTGGGCGGGCTTTTGCAGGAGTGATGACAAAGCTGCGCGACGCTGGAGAAAGCACAACAGGAAAGATGGCTACGGCTAGTGAACAGCGCGCGTTTGACTCCGCTTTGGAATCAGTTTTAGAAGAATTAGACTTGGAGTTTTCGTTGAAACATGAGCAGGAAGAGGCTCTCCGCTCATTCCTTTTCAAGAAGGACGTTTTCGCCGTTTTGCCGACCGGCTATGGCAAAAGTCTGATCTACCAGCTGGCTCCGCTCGTAGCCAAAAGGATGGGGCTAGTTTGTGCAGTACGAAGAATTAATAAACAGCTTTGAAACATTACTTTTTGATTGTTTCTTATTTTCCCGTTATTTTAAATTTAAGGGAAATTATTTCACCAAACACCACTAAATAAAAACTCTCAAAAACAGTTTAAGCAAACCCTTGAAAAACACTTGGGAAAAAAATGAGTATGTGTGGTGCAGACTCCAAACTTGTGGTCATTATCTCCAAACTTCTTAATATCTAGAACCTGTTTATTAATTAATACGCATTTTGAAAAATTATTTATTTCAAGGCCTCCCCCACTGCTTTCTGTCGATCTGACTACGTCACTGTTGCGCTGATTGGTCAGAGCGTTGGCCTATACGCACAGAGACAGTTTGAAAGACAGCGGTTTGTTCCTCCCACACCCTTCGGAAATGTCTACGGATCGAGGCCAGACTAAATATTCACATTTCGTCTGGCTTGCCAGGCTAGAGTCATCTTTGATTCAGGGCATGATCAGGGTGCATCGCGGTGCTTGGGAACACTCTTCTGAAAGCCTGAAATGAAAATTGGGACACCTCGACGGTTTCACAAACTCCGAATGCACATCATTTGTGACGAGCCCAGACACAGTGAGGGTCCACCACAAGAAATCATCCGATTTACAACTTATCGGACATGACGACCAAAAATTCCATATTTGTCAGAATTACAGCAGTGAGAGGTTATGCTAGGGCTGCGTACCTAAACGTAACATCAGGTACCGGTACAGAGGTTTAGGTGCAGGTCCGGACCTGTACCTGTCCCTGAACAATTTGACAAACTCTTCTGAACTTCAATAATGACAGAAACATTAATAAAAACTGTTGACAACTTGTCAGTATCTTTATTCAAAGAAAACCGAACATAACTAGGTTTCCTACCTCACTTCTCAGTCACCCTATAGTTAACTTGGGACAAAAAGTCATAAGTTGTCTCACAGCGAGAAGTGACTACGCTAGAGTACTACAGACTACGCGCAGTCCGCGGCCTTTAACTTGCGCGGCAAAACTACACAAAGCAACAAAGGCCGCCAATGCCAGCAAAGGAAAAATGGCTGACCTGCTTTTGAGTCTTTTTCATCAATCAGAACGCTGGATCAGCCAAGCTCTCGCAATGTCTCATGAGACTGTGGCGAGAGGATCTCAAATCAAAGATGGCTCTGATTTCAAGTTTCAGCCCGGCATTTTACGTCTTTTCCAGTGCTAAATTTTCGTCTTTGGGGTAGGATTTACGCATCTTGAGTCACAAAATAAGCAGATACTTGGTGTAAATTTATATCGGTACAGTACCGGTACTTCATGATCTGGTATTTTGGACCTGTACCGAATCGATTTTCATGGTACAGTACCGGTACACAGTACCGGTACGCAGCCCTAGGTTATGCTGAACAGCTCAGGCAACAGCACTGACCAATCACACACTTCTCAGACCTCTTCATGGCTCACTGTTGACTTAAATACAGACATTAAAGTGAGCCCCAAATTTAGAGCAGGCCTAATGGACGACGCTTATCAAACAGGCTTACTCGCTGCAATGTTCAGCTTCTCTCCCTGCAGCATCCATACACACACTATTAGACAAATCACTGCAAATTAAACCATCTATCATGGATAATGAGGTGTTGCAAAAAAAAAAAAGTCACTGCAATTGATGCACTAATTGCATAGCGGCCGAACAAAACCAAAACGCTAAGCACGCTAGCAGCTCAAGAGCCAGAGTCGAGTCGATTGCTTACTGAGGCACGTATTACTCACTGGCTCGAATGACCTACTCCGTGGCAGCATTACTGCGATTTAACGGAACAAAATGTCTCGTCATGTCAAACCAAGTGGCATTTCTTTTCAAGAAATACCTTTCTTTTGGGTTATAGAGAACTCTCTTACAGTGGTGCTTGAAAGTTTGTGAACCCTTTAGAATTTTCTATACATGTCTGTATAAATGACCTAAAACATCACCAGATTTTCACACAAGTCCTAAAAGTAGATAAAGAGAACCCAGTTACACAAATGAGACAAAAATATTATACTTGGTCATTTATTTATTGAGGAAAATGATCCAATATTACATATCTGTGAGTGGCAAAAAGTATGTGAAGCTTTGCTTTCAGTATCTGGTGTGACCCCCTTGTGCAGCAATAACTGCAACTCAACGTTCGCAGTAACTGCTGATCAGTCCTGCACACCGGCTTGGAGGAATTTTAGCCCGTTCCTCCGTACAGAACAGCTTCAACTCTGGGATGTTGGTGGGTTTCCTCACATGAACTGCTCGCTTCAGGTCCTTCCACAACATTTCGATTGGATTAAGGTCAGGACTTTGACTTGGCCATTCCAAAACATTCACTTTATTCTTCTTTAACCATTCTTTGGTAGAACGACTTGTGTGCTTAGAGTTGTTGTCTTGCTGCATGACCCACCTTCTCTTGAGATTCAGTTCATGGACAGATGTCCTGACATTTTCCTTTAGAATTCGCTGGTATAATTCAGAATTCGTTGTTCCATCAATGATGGCAAGCTGTCCTGGCCCAGATGCAGCAAAACAGGCCCAAACCATGATACTACCACCACCATGTTTCACAGGTGGGATAAGTTTCTTATGCTGGAATGCAGTGTTTTCCTTTCTCCAAACATAACGCTTCTCATTTAGACTAAAAAGTTCTATTTTGGTCTCATTCGTCCACAAAACATTTTTCCAATAGCCTTCTGGCTTGTCCACGTGATCTTTAGCAAACTGTAGACGAGCAGCAATGTTCTTTTTGGAGAGCAGTGGCTTTCTCCTTGCAACCCTGCCATGCACACCATTGTTGTTCAGTGTTCTCCTGATGGTGGACTCATGAACATTAACATTAGCCAATGTGCGAGAGGCCTTCAGTTGCTTAGAAGTTACCCTGGGGTCCTTTGTGACCTCGCCGACTATTACACGCCTTGCTCTTGGAGTGATCTTTGTTGATCCACCACTCCTGGAGAGGGTAACAATGGTCTTGAATTTCCTCCATTTGTACACAATCTGTCTGACTGTGGATTGGTGGAGTCCAAATTCTTTAGAGATGGTTTTGTAACCTTTTCCAGCCTGATGAGCATCAACAACGCTTTTTCTGAGGTCCTCAGAAATCTCCTTTGTTCGTGCCATGATACACTTCCACAAACATGTGTTGTGAAGATCAGACTTTGATAGATCCCTGTTCTTTAAATAAAACAGGGTGCCCACTCACACCTGATTGTCATCCCATTGATTGAAAACACCTGACTCTAATTTCACCTTCAAGTTAACTGCTAATCCTAGAGGTTCACATACTTTTGCCACTCACAGATATGTAATATTGGATCATTTTCCTCAATAAATAAATGACCAAGTATAATATTTTTGTCTCATTTGTTTAACTGGGTTCTCTTTAGCTACTTTTAGGAATTGTGTGAAAATCTGATGATGGTTTAGGTCATATTTATGCAGAAATATAGAAAATTCTAAAGCGTTCACAAACTTTCAAGCACCACTGTACCGTATGAACCCAAATTTTACTTGGATGGATTAGATGCAGAAAAGCATCTCGGCATACAACAGCAGAAGACCACGCTGGGTTCCACTCCTGCAGCCAAGAACAGGAATCTTCGGATCAAGAACAAGGTCGTATTAAAGTGAAACATTTTTCATTTTGTTTTAATTTTCCCTCATTTTTTGCTGTTCTGATCACCTGCCAGTTCCCACTCACCAGCCAACTCTCCCTCATCATACAGCAGCTACTAACCAGGGAGGATGAAGTCTAACACGTGTGTCCTCCAAGACGCATGAAGCCAGCCAACCACATCTTTTTGAACAAGCTGCTCTTGCTGTGTAACAAAGTGCCATCTACCCACGAGTGGCTATTATCACTATGACTGACAGGGTAGACCGAGTATACCATCCCGCTCTCCCCAAAAAACAAAGGCGATTTTTCCCTTGGTTCTCAGGACGTTTGTCCTTGCTTTTCCCATGAGTTTTCATTTTCATTCAAGACCTCCAACCAGCTTCCACATCCTAAAAATCCAGCAGGTTTTTGGTTTACATTTTGACTCCTTGACATCAGATTTCTTCAGGTTAACACTACAAAAAATAAAAATATTAGGAAGCTTATTTGTCTATTTTCAAGTCAAACTATCTAGCCACCCTTATTATAAGACATAATTGCCCAACAAGCAAAACCTCATTTAGCTAGAAAGGCTAGTTTTTAGACAGTCCATCTTGAAAATCTTGTATCGACAAAATGTCTTGAAAAAGTCTTATTTGGAGCACCTTTGAAAATAAAACAAGTTTTTTTTTTTAAACAAGTAAGTACATTTTGGACATTTGTCAAATGCGGTTCATCTTGTTTCAAGAAAAAAAAGTATGCTTGTTTTGGGAATAAATGAACTTTACTGAAATCTTTGAATCTTTCATTACAATTCAACTCCACCTTACAGATCCTAAGTTTACTGCGACTGTTTTCTCAGTCATTCAGAGTGAGCTCCTTCTACATGCTGTACAGACTCTAGACCAGACAAGTGCCTTCAAAAAGGCTATGAGTGAGTGGAGGGCGTTTTAGGCCCACTTTACACGGGGACGGTCTGAAACAAAAACGCAAAAGTCCGTTTTCATTCTCACTTTTTTCCGCGTCTACACGACCGTTTTCAAGGAGGAAATCTGCGTCTATACGGTGACGCATAAATGTGTGGAATTCAATTGGATGTGCATGCCAGGCGGCTAGGTGGTGCTGTGAAAGACCTCCGCTATGTCTGCACGCATGCGCAACGTCTTCCGTCTTGTCTGATCTGCACATCTGTGCTGCGAAAACTTTGACTACTCTGGCTACGGTAAGTAAGAAAGTAAGAGCATGCTATACCCGCCTCTGTTCATTAACGGTATATGTGCAGATTCGGTATAGATGTTCGAAGGACTCCTGGACGTTTATTAAAGCTGCCAGAGCAGCTTGAAGGTCCGTTGGATCGATGTAATCAGACATGCTCTTACTTTTTTACTTACTTTCTTACTTCCCGGGCTGGCATGTACAGTATATGACATATGTATGACGTAAACGCGTACCCGACGTGAGCAGATCCGAGCAGAGTTTCGCGTATTGGGTAGTTTAGACGGATATGCAACGGGGGCTGTTTTTAACTTATCCACTCTGGAAGGCGTTTTCAATTTTTTCCGTTTTTCAGCCTCGGAAACGCCGTCCCCGTGTAGACGAAAGGCACTTCCGATAAAATATTTAGTCGTTTTTACCCGACAGCGTCCTCGTGTAAACGGGCCCTTAGTGAGGTCTTTTTGGAATGCTGTGAGTTAAGTTCAGTGGTTTTTTTTATTTGTTTGTTTTTTGTGCCTGATCTTGTAAACCCCTCGTACACATGAATAGTCAGTTCTCCCAAAATGCACTGTTGCTTTGGCGTTGTGTAAGCACTGCAAGTCAAAATGCATAAACTTTTTTTTTTTTTTGGTGCCTGAGGTCCTGGGGAAGTGGAATCTTAAGAGATGTTTTAATGTTTGAATGTTGAAATGGGAAAAAAAATAAGCTTGTTGCAATGCTACACGTGTCGTCAACTTGATTCACGATGGTCTCTGGTCTCATATCTAGAGTATTTTACTAATTACAGGTCACAAAAGGAGAATCTTTTAAGCTAGCAATGCTTAGTTGTAGAATTTAACAATCCTAATATTAGTAGATTTATCTTAAATTCAGTTTTTACTGCTAAGACTTTGTCATGAATTTAAGTGAAATACCCTTAAAATGAAATAAATAAAAATGACTCGAATGGCTAAATGTAAGAAGGACGATCTTATCAGAACTATTTTCATTATTTTGAGTTAATCAGATCTCGCATAATAAGTTCCCCAATCTTATTTTGGAATTACTTCATCTAAAAACAGGTTAGATTTTTCATCTTACTTTAAGAAATATTACCAAGTCAAATTTGACGAGTTCCACTGGCAGATTTTTTTCACCTGATTCAAGCAAATATGCTTTGTTTTCATCTTTTATTTCTTATTTTTGAAAGGCCATTTTTTGCAGTGAAAGACGGCTTGAAAGTCTTGCTATAATCCCTGTAATACAGTGTGGAGATTTTAACGGTCTCTAATCCCACTACACTGCTAACTCAGTTACACATCCCACACTGACTCTGAGCGGAAAGCAAATAGGAAACGCTGCGCTCACAGCAACACCTCGTCAGGTTATAATGTCCATACCACTGTGTTAAAGAAGCAAGTTAGACGGTTTCAAATATTCCAGACCATTTGAATGAAATAAACGTCAGAACAGGGCGGCACGGTGGTGTAGTGGTTAGCGCTGTCACCTCACAGCAAGAAGGTCCTGGGTTCGAGCCCCATTGCCGGCGAGGGCCTTTCTGTGCGGAGTTTGCATGTTCTCCCCATGTCCGCGTGGGTTTCCTCCGGGTGCTCCGGTTTCCCCCACAGTCCAAAGACATGCAGGTTAGGTTAACTGGTGACTCTAAATTGACCGTAGGTGTGAATGTGAGTGTGAATGGTTGTCTGTGTCTATGTGTCAGCCCTGTGATGACCTGGCGACTTGTCCAGGGTGTACCCCGCCTTTCGCCCGTAGTCAGCTGGGATAGGCTCCAGCTTGCCTGCGACCCTGTAGAACAGGATAAAGCGGCTACAGATGATGAGATGAGATGAAACGTCAGAACAATTTCAAAATACACACAATGTGTGAGGTGCTCAGGTTCATGAGGAGTTCACCAACAGACAAATGATCTATCTGGAGTTAACGTAATCTTGAATCATGCGTACCCACTAGTTCCATTTTTTAAGATGTTTTTACCAGTGCTTTACAGCACCACCACTTTTTACGGCGTACCAGGACTTCTCACAAGCTCGCAGTTTCCCTTCCCGTCCTCTCCATATCAGAGTGTCTCTTGGCGATTCATTATGACATTACCTAGGGTGCACTATGCGACGCTCGCGGGACTACGTGGTGCGAACTCGCTTGTTCACGGAGAAGTCGGAAACAACAAAAACAGGACAGTAATGTTGGCATGGCTACAAAAGGGCACGAAGAGAACGAGAGTCGAAACGGAGTCGGATGATGACGCAGCTCTTCGACAGTTAAATTCTACCGTGGCAGAAAATGCAGGTGGGGAGTGGCAAGCTAACACTAGCGCGTCTGCTAACAGCGAAGAGCCTGTTGCTACCGATACTCCAGCCAACTGCGACGTTAACAATAACCTCCTTCAACATGAATGGCCAGACTGTTGATCAAAGGCTCAAGTACAGTAGTTTTGCTCACAGAACGACTGGCTTATCTGTAAAGACAAAAAGTTTGGGTGTAGGATATGTAGCCACCCGACTCGTATGCCCAACTCGTATGCCAACAAGTGAATATGGGGAGTCCTGGCACTTATTTTTTTTCCCACTTAAAGCACTGGTTTTTACACAAAAACCAAGAAAATAACCAATGAAATACAATAAAACCAGTTCTTGGTAGTGAACTCGGACTTTTGGCCATTGCTTGAAATTGAATCGCTTTACATTCATGGCATTTAGCAGACGCGCTTACCCAGAGAGACGTACAACACAAAACAGAGCAGCCCGGGGGATCGGGTAGGGGTTCGGTGCCTTGCTCAAGGGCACTTCAGCCATTCCCGCTGGTCCAGGAAATCAAACCGGCAACCTTTTGGTCCCAAAGCTGCTTCTCTAACCATTAGGCTTTAATTGATTAAAGCTTTCCTGAGGATAGAGTTGCACATCGATCCCACAGTGTGAATTTAGATGCAACATTCTTGTGTACCTGTACATTTATAACGTAGCACGCTTCCTCTTTCGCACTTTTTAAATTTGACCGCATTACGATTGGTTGTACCATCCTAAAGTGCAGAAGGAGCTATGACTCATTTAAAAAAGTATTCAGACTAAAAAGCCATAGCAGGACAAAGAAGCATCTAAATGCTTGTGTAAGGACAGAAAATAAATTAATCAGACATTCATTACTTACAACCCCGATTCCAAAAAAGTTGGGACAAAGTACAAATTGTAAATAAAAACGGAATGCAATAACTTACAAATCTCAAAAACTGATATTGTATTCACAATAGAACATAGACAACATATCAAATGTCGAAAGTGAGACATTTTGATATTTCATGCCAAATATTGGCTCATTTGAAATTTCATGACAGCAACACATCTCAAAAAAGTTGGGACAGGGGCAATAAGAGGCTGGAAAAGTTAAAAGGTACAAAAAAGGAACAGCTGGAGGACCAAATTGCAACTCATTAGGTCAATTGGCAATAGGTCATTAACATGACTGGGTATAAAAAGAGCATCTTGGAGTGGCAGCGGCTCTCAGAAGTAAAGATGGGAAGAGGATCACCAATCCCCCTAATTCTGCGCCAACAAATAGTGGAGCAATATCAGAAAGGAGTTCGACAGTGTAAAATTGCAAAGAGTTTGAACATATCATCATCTACAGTGCATAATATCATCAAAAGATTCAGAGAATCTGGAAGAATCTCTGTGCGTAAGGGTCAAAGCCGGAAAACCATACTGGGTGCCCGTGATCTTCGGGCCCTTAGACGGCACTGCATCACATACAGGCATGCTTCTGTATTGGAAATCACAAAATGGGCTCAGGAATATTTCCAGAGAACATTATCTGTGAACACAATTCACCGTGCCATCCGCCGTCGCCAGCTAAAACTCTATAGTTCAAAGAAGAAGCCGTATCTAAACACGATCCAGAAGTGCAGACGTCTTCTCTGGGCCAAGGCTCATTTAAAATGGACTGTGGCAAAGTGGAAAACTGTTCTGTGGTCAGACGAATCAAAATTTGAAGTTCTTTATGGAAATCAGGGACGACGTGTCATTTGGACTAAAGAGGAGAAGGACGACCCAAGTTGTTATCAGCGCTCAGTTCAGAAGCCTGCATCTCTGATGGTATGGGGTTGCATTAGTGCGTGTGGCATGGGCAGCTTACACATCTGGAAAGACACCATCAATGCTGAAAGGTATATCCAGGTTCTAGAGCAACATATGCTCCCATCCAGACGACGTCTCTTTCAGGGAAGACCTTGCATTTTCCAACATGACAATGCCAAACCACATACTGCATCAATTACAGCATCATGGCTGCGTAGAAGAAGGGTCCGGGTACTGAACTGGCCAGCCTGCAGTCCAGATCTTTCACCCATAGAAAACATTTGGCGCATCATAAAACGGAAGATACGACAAAAAAGACCTAAGACAGCTGAGCAACTAGAATCCTACATTAGACAAGAATGGGTTAACATTCCTATCCCTAAACTTGAGCAACTTGTCTCCTCAGTCCCCAGACGTTTACAGACTGTTGTAAAGAGAAAAGGGGATGTCTCACAGTGGGAAACATGGCCTTGTCCCAACTTTTTTGAGATGTGTTGTTGTCATGAAATTTAAAATCACCTAATTTTTCTCTTTAAATGATACATTTTCTCAGTTTAAACATTTGATATGTCATCTATGTTCTATTCTGAATAAAATATAAAATTTTGAAACTTCCACATCACTGCATTCCGTTTTTATTTACAATTTGTACTTTGTCCCAACTTTTTTAGAATCGGGGTTGTACATATTCAGTTTTTTTAAAACACCTCCAATCTGAAATTATGCTCGTTAGAGCTTTATGTATCCCGGAACCACTAACAGGATGATGTTTGCATCAAAATACTCTAATTATACCAGATATACAGAGCCAAATAATGTAATTATCACTGTGATTAATTATTTAAATAATATTGACTGGTGTTGAGCGGTATATCAGATATATTCCATTCAATGAGCATGATACTCAACAAGTCGAAGATGAGTAGCTGAATGGAATATATCTGATATACCATGAAAAAAGCCAGCCAATATTATTATTATAATAATACATACACATTCTTTTAGGGTGTTCAACGTGTCTTTCTCTTTCAAAATCTTCCGTATTTAACAAACCAAACCTGGCAGCCATGTTTGTTTATAAATCGTCACAGTCGCTCGCTCGCGTGGAAGTTTTTTGTCTCCAACGTGTGACGTCATGTTGCCTTGACAACCATGTGATATCGTAAACCATATTCAACGCTCATTCTTCATTGGGCAGAGTGACGTAATACACGTAGGATAAGCGATACGCTAACGATATTGCATGCTATCAAACCAAATGAATGAAACCTGCTAGAAGGGAATAGAACACGTACTGTTATTCCGTCGAAAAAGTGTCCTGTATGGATAACAATACAATTTATTGTATTATATATGAAGATGGGGGGGGGGGGGGGGGGGGAGTATTTGTACGTCATACTGATCAACTGCTAAAGCTCAAGAACGATCCTCTAAAAAGAACAGTTTGGAAGGAAGAGAGAAAAAAAAACACCTTAAATGTACTTTGATCAGTGTTTGGTGTCTGATGTTTACTTGTCTAGATGGGTCAATGTATCTAACCAAAATCATTTTCATAAATCCAAGCACAACTCTTGACACATCTTGAAGAAATAGATAGATAACCACCGAGACAGTAAGAGAGTCTACAGGCTCGAGCCTTAAATCATCTTTTATCATCATCAATTACTCCTGAGAATCGACTTCTCCGTCGGTTCTCTGGGATTCTGTTCATTTTTCACAAGTTCATGGTGAACAGAATTCTGGATTGTTGTGTCTGAAGGATGTTTCCAGAATAAGGGTCAGGAGAGGACAGCTGTGCCCCTCAGAAAATAGTATTATGCCACCTCTGAGAATCCATAATTTCAACCGGAGCCTCTCAGTGTATAGTATATTTGATTATTATTCTATCCACATTGACTGGATATGAACAATGGCGCACTCTGATTGGCTATTCTACTACTAGGATATCAGCTCATATAGACCCCTTTCACTGACGTCACCCGAAACCGGAAGTAAACAGACCCTGCGCCATTTTGGAAGACCAACAAACTCGTGATTAGGGGGAAATAACGGCAGCGGTATGTGAACCCACGAGAATAAAGTGGAGTGGCAAACGACTTAAACAAATCTGAGCTGTTTTATTTATGATTTATTAGCCCAACAGTAGACTTGAAAGAAACCTGTGTGAGACTTGGCAAAAAACTGTGGCTATAATGGATAAGTCTGTGCATGATCTGTGGACACTTTGAGGTAAGCAAACGCAAGAAATTCAGATTTAAAACACGCTAAAGTGGCCCCAAGTTGATAACTGTATGAGGAGCAAGCCTCCCAGACTTCTACAATTTAATAATAATAATAATTTAGGATGGTTTGGGGCTTGCTCGCTGCTGCCAGGTTGGTTGTTGAGTAGTCTGACTGTTTTTTTTTTCCTTGCGTGTGGTATCATTGTTGACGCGAGGTTGTTTTTTGAACATGCCAATGCGGACACGATTTCCCCTGATGAGTTATGACTTCAGACGCGATGCGTGTGTGGAGTCCGCGCGATATGTGCGTAAGATGGGCTTCTCATGTGTTTGGAGATCCGCGCTCCGAGACAAGCGCAAGCGCCCCCCCCCCAAGGGAAAAAAAGGGGCCCCCCGAAAATATCGGCATAGTTCGAACACTGAGTGTAGGTACTGGGTGTAAACAACAAATAGTTTACAATGTCTGGGTAGCAAACAGATGGCAGAATTGGTGTCCGGTCCTCCTTATGGTTCCATTCTCCCTTGCCCCGAGTCTTATCATATGGGTCAAACCCATCAATCACAGCCAGTTTCTCCACATACCGTGCCCTTTCTGCAGCTGGTAATGTACTCACATAACCCGAATTATCATCCATCGTGTCACTTTACTCTCGCTCGTACTTTGTTTTATATTGTGAGTGCATGTACTTGGTCTTCCAATATGGCGCCTAACAAAATCTCACGGCGCGGTGACGTCATGTGAAAGGGGTCTATACCGTGAGTAGAGGAAAAACAAAAAAAGGCGGAGCGTGTTGCTGAACCAACCGAGGACAAAATAAATAAACTCTACTTGAAAACAAAACCATCCAAAAAAAAAAATATGGAAAGAAAGTATATTTGATGGTAAGAACGTATCTATATTTTATTTTTCAAGAATTATTATTCTCGCATTTTTCACAAATTGCTCCTGTCATTTCGCCAGTTTTTTACATTCTAAGCCGAAATAATTTTGTCTGACATTTTGTATAAAGGGGCGGCACGGTGGTGTAGTGGTTAGCGCTGTCGCCTCACAGCAAGAAGGTCCTGGGTTCGAGCCCCGGGGCCGGCGAGGGCCTTTCTGTGTGGAGTTTGCATGTTCTCCCCGTGTCCGTGTGGGTTTCCTCCGGGTGCTCCGGTTTCCCCCACAGTCCAAAGACATGCAGGTTAGGTTAACTGGTGACTCTAAATTGACCGTAGGTGTGAATGTGAATGGTTGTCTGTGTCTCTGTGTCAGCCCTGTGATGACCTGGCGACTTGTCCAGGGTGTACCCCGCCTTTCGCCCGTAGTCAGCTGGGATAGGCTCCAGCTTGCCTGCGACCCTGTAGAAGGATAAAGCGGCTAGAGATAATGAGATGAGATGAGATTTTGTATAAAGATTTTATTTATCGAATTTGCAAAAAATAAAAATGCTCCGTTTCTCAAAATCCAGTAAATGTGGTTAGTTTTTTCTTTTTTTATCAGACATCTAGTTTTTAGGTTTGTTTACCTGACATGTTTCGACGTACGACTGTCGTCTTCCTCAGAGTGTCACCGGATGTTGTTGGTGACGCATCTTTTATCAGCTGATGTTTCCGAAGGCGTGGCCTTCCTGTCTGGTTTGACAGGTCGGTCACGCCTTCTACTGTCTGTTCGTCCCCTGCAAAATGGCACTCCAGGTGTGGGAGAGCATGTATGCTCCCTCATCCCGGTTGATGGTCCTCGGGCTCCGCTTTCGGATCTCCATGGCCTCCCTGATCCAGCGCTGATGTTTGTTATCTTCTGTGCGGATGACTCTGGCATTCCCCCAGTCCATAATATAATTTCCCTTTTGCAGTGATCTGTTATAGCTGACTTATAATTTTCCTGTTGTGCCTTTTCTTTTATTGTTCGGGTTTGTCTTGTAGCTGTCTCCTTTTCGCACTCTTTCTTATGTTCATTTTTCCTTGTGGTGAAGCTCCTTCCTGTCTCCCCGATGCAAGTTTTATTGCATATTTGGCATGGAATCTCATATACGGTGTTGCATCTGTTATCCGGATGTATTCTGTCTTTGGGATGAACCAGGATCTGACGGAGTGTTGTGTGTGGTTTGACAGGTGTGTTAATGTTGTGTTTCCTCATTGCTCTTTGAATGCGTTCCGTTATTCCTCTGATGTATGGTAATGTCACTACTCCCCTGTGTTCTTGTTTGTTGGTTTGTTTTTTCTCTTTCTTCTGTGTTTTATTGTTCTTGACCTGTTCCGCCCCTTTGGATATTGACCGACCTGTCAAACCAGACAGGAAGGCCATGTCTTCGGAAACATCAGCTGATAAAAGATGCGTCACCAACAACATCCGGTGACACTCTGAGGAAGACGACAGTCGTACGTCGAAACATGTCAGGTAAACAAACCTAAAACTAGATGTCTGATAAAAAAAGAAAAAACTAATTATATTTAATACATGACAATGACCGTAATCGAAAGATTAAGTTACGGAGATAAAAGCATCAAGGAGTTTCGCCACATACATACATACAGTATAACCCCTAATTAACGCACCCCCACCCATTTTTCGGAAAAAAAATAATTCAAAATTAGAAAAACTAAAACAGTCTGAACAGTTTTACATACCCCAGGTTTTCTATCCAATTCCAGTATCCAAATTGAATACGAATCCAATGTCCTGGGCTATCACAATCCGTCGATTGTGTCCTGGGCTATCACAATCCGAAAACTTTTAGCTTAAAACTCGCAGTGTAGGATTTGTGTTTTTCAACACGCGTGTCCATCTTTACGATTAGAAACAGAATGAGCAGATCAAATTATCTGGGAGGCGCGTGACTTCTGCAAAAAGGGAGCTTTATGCAAAGTGAGTGACGTAACAGTGATCGGCGAAAAGATCAAAGGTGTCAAGCCAGCTGACACGCGAGCTATATCTGGGCTGTTTCCTCGCCGAATGAACACCTGCATTACCGTATACACTCCAGTAAGCGCCCCAAATAATAAAAAAATCAATTTTTAAAAACTCTTAATTCGACGACTTTTCACCTAGAAAACGTTTGAAAGTTAGGGAAAATTAGTAGAGCAGTTATGTTCGGGTTTGAAAAATTTCATCAACTGATTTTTGACCCCTAATAAACGCCCCCCTTGTGAAAAATGTAAAGCCCCCGGGGGCGTTCATTAGAGGTTATACGGTGTGTGTATATATATATATATATATATATATATATATATTGGGGACGCCATTTTGTAGTGCTGTCCGAAACCTTAGTGAGGATTATGTGTGAAATGCGCCCAGTATAATATGTATTCATCACAAAAATACATGCATGTATTTATTATTTTGAAAACCCACCAGCTGCCTGACCCGGCACGTTTTAATTGTGCGACAGTAATGACGTAAATACCAGTGCGACGGACTCGTCCTTATCCTGTCGTCTTTCCATCTCTTCTCTACTCCATGTTGGTTTGAAGTCGTATGGCGTATAATCTCCATCACTGATGAAGCTGGCAAATCTTGAAATTAATCTAAATTGGAATGATCTGGCCGCTGTGTAAACAGTTTTCAGAATGGCGGCACTGACACTTCACGTTTGAACTCTCACACAAGTCTCGTGAAGATCGCGCGGATAAGCGACGCCTGCCGCGGACCAAACGAACTATATTAGACATGGCTAAAAACCGAAAAGGCCGATAAGTGTAATACAATATGCCAATACGAGTCACGATATAAGGTGAATAAAACTGAAAACGGAATTGAATAGCACGTTAATTAAGAAATAAAGCAAGTTAAAAAAATGACTTCGGTTCTCCTTTAAGTCAAAAGTTATATTCATAAAAAATGTATCATTTGCAACGTCTACTGATAACGGCGTTAACTCTACTACAGTGACGGTTTCGAACTCGAACGTGGAATTTTACTTGGTGAACGCAGACGAATGGAGTGATGCACACAGTGAAATATCCCAGTGCGGTTACGCCAAATACTGTACAAGTACTCCTGGAATACCACTCGACCAATCAAATTAGTGGACCAGAACTAAAACGCGCACACACACACACACGCACGGTTTCTCTGAGAAAAACTGGAAAGAGCAGTGGCCCCACTGAGCGCAGCGAGGTGCAAAGAGAACACTGACCTAGGAGGTGTGTAAGCTGGGGGGGGGGGCATGCTCCACCAGAAAATTTTGAAATATAATGATTCATTTCATGGCTTCTGGTGACATCAGGCCATTATTAAAAAATGTTCTGTTTCCGGTCCACCGGCCGGGTGAGTGCCGTTTGTGCGGGTGAAATTTTTTAACGCCGGTTTTTCGACATTTTTTTCGGGCTCGTAAATCTAAACTCGAACTTAACATTTACGCATTCCCAGGGCTTTCCACTAAGGCTCATACTGCCTCCGCCGAGTGCGCGCGCACACCACTGCCTCTGCAGAGTGCGCGCGCACACCGCATGTCGGGGCCGCGGATGAGTTACTCTCCCCTGATCAACGAAGTCGGCGGGGAATTTGTGGTTATTATCGGTACAAACAGCGCGAATCACAACTTAAATGAGTGCGGTTCAGTTTGACATTGTCAGCCCGTTAGATAAACATTTAATTTTATTAAAATCGAAAATTAATATTTAGAGCCTGTGGGCTACAAAAATAGTCATTAAAGTAGCCGGCTGGACTTAATTGCGTGGCCGCAGCCGGCGCTTGTGGAAAGCCCTGTCGAATCAGCTCTGCGCATGCGCCGTGCGGCACAAAAAAATGGCAGCCACCATGAAGGAAGGAGATCCGGAGTTTTCAAACATTTGCTTAAGTGTGAAATCGCAAAATGGTATTCTAGCGAACAACAAAATAGTAAAGATTCAGAAAAACAAATCATTCAGTGATCATTTTAATAGTGTAATTTCATCCGAACTGGGCCTAACGCTCGATTTAGAACTACAAAAAGTCCGTGTGTCGGACATTTTAAGTACCTTTGTAAAAGTTTTGCAAATGTTGCAGTCAGCATTTAAAATGCTAACTTAGTTTTTGTACAAGTTTCAGTTGATTAAACCGTCATATTATTAAATGTGTCTGCTTTTGTAATAAAAAAGTACTGAAAGAAAAAGCAAACAGCATTGCGATTTCTTATCCATCCATATACAGGGAGTGCAGAATTATTAGGCAAGTTGTATTTTTGAGGATTAGTTTTATTATTGAAAAACAACTATGTTCTTGATGAAACCAAAAGACTCAAATATCAAAGCTGAGTATTTTTGCAAGTTGGAGTAGGGCTTTCTTAGTTTTAGCTATCTTAGGAGGATATCTGTGTGTGCAGGTGACTAGAACTGTGCATAATTATTAGGCAACTTAACAAAAAACAAACATATACCCATTTCACTCATTTATTTTCACCAGGGAAACCAATATAACAACTCAACATTCACTAATATACATTGCTGGCATTCAAAAAAAAAAAAAAAAACCAAATCAGTGACTAATATAGCCGCCTTTCTTTACAAGGACACTCAAAAGCCTGCCATCCATGGATTCGGTCAGTGTTTTGATCTGTTTGCGATCAACATTGCGTGCAGCAGCAACCACAGCCTCCCAGACACTGTTCAGAGATGTGTACTGTTTCCCCTCCTTGTAGATCTCACATTTGATGAGGGACCACAGGTTTTCTATGGGGTTCAGATCAGGTGAACAAGGAGGCCACGTCATTAATCTTTCTTCCTTTAGACCCTTTCTGGCCAGCCATGCTGTGGAGTACTTGGATGCGTGTGATGGAGCATTGTCCTGCATGAAAATCATGTTTTTCTTGAAGGATGCTGACTTCTTCCTGTACCACTGCTTGAAGAAGGTGTCTTCCAAAAACTGACAATAGGACTGGGAGTTGAGCTTGATGCCATCCTCAACCCGAAAAGGTCCCACAAGCTCATCTTTGATGATACCAGCCCATACCAGTACCCCACCTCCACCTTGCTGGCGTCTGAGTCGGACTGGAGCTCTCTGCCCTTTGCTGATCCAGCCACGAGCCCATCCATCTGGCCCATCAAGACTCACTCTCATTTCATCTGTCCATAAGACCTTAGAAAAAAATCAGTCTTGTGATACTTCTTGGCCCAGTCTTGACGTTTCATCTTGTGTGTCTTGTTCAGTGGTGGTCGTTTTTCAGCCTTTGTTACCTTGGCCGTGTCCCTGAGTATTGCACACCTTGTGCTTTTTGACACTCCAGTGATGTTGCAGCTCTGAAATATGGCAAAACTGGTGGCGAGTGGCATCTTGGCAGCTTCACGCTTGACTTTCCTCAGTTCACGGGCAGTTAGTTTGCGCCTTTTTTTTTCAACGCGCTTCTTGCGACCCTGTTGACTATTTTGAATGAAGCGCTTGATTGTTCGATGGTCACGCTTCAAAAGCTGGGCAATTTTAAGAGTGCTCCATCCCTTTGCAATATATGTCACTATTTTTGACTTTTCTGAGTCCGTCAAATCCCTCTTCTGACCCATTTTGCCAAAGGAAAGGAAGTTGCCTAATAATTTTGCACACCTGATATAGGGTGTTGATGTCATTAGACCACACCCCTTTTCATTACAGAGATGCACATCACCTGGTATGCTTAATTGGTAGGAGGCTTTCAAGCCTATGCAGCTTGGAGTAGGCCAACATGCATAGAGAGGGTAATGTGGTCAACATACTCATTTGCCTAATAATTCTGCACTCCCTGTATAATAAAAAAAAAATAAAAATAAAAAAATCCCTCCCTCCCGACTGAAAATTTTTTTGCTCACCCGGTGGACAGGAAACGGATTTTTTTTTAAGGATGGCCTCAAGAGCTGATTTTTTTTTTTTTTTTTTTACCAGTCCAACATGTTGGGGAAAAGGCCATGTTCTACTTATAATTTTCCTGAATTCTCACCCTAAAAAAAACCAACAGTCAATACAATACTCACTTTCATCTCACAAGCAGCGTACTGCTCCAAACGAGACTGCAGTTTATTTCACAAACTAAATGAATGGTGATGCAACATGGCACAAGTTGTTCAAAATACCGAATCATTAAATTTTGGCAATAGTGCGGATAACTAAACACTCACTGTCGGACCTGAACTGGTCAGCAACATGCAGCGAACTGGCCGTCGCGGTCTCTCAGTTACGGTCTCCCACTGTTGCGGAGTTGTTTTCTGCAGTTTGTGAAAAACTCCGTAATTAAGCTGCAACCCATCAGTGTTTTGCTCACCGGTACCCGGTTTGAAGATGCTGCCATTTTTACACAAGTTACCTATGAATATTAAAATCACGCATCGCTCATCCAGTCAACGCAGGATACCGCACGCACTCCGCCAAATCACCCTTCTCTAACATCAGCTGTGAGCTTAGGTCAAGCTCAGGACGATGGGCTGGCATGGACTGCATTGATTACCTACTCAAAGGCTACAAAACACATGCATGTTGATTCTAGCTTTATACTGGAGACCCAAAAATTTCAAGCGTCATGGCGGCGGTTTAACGGGTAGGGGCAGGTCACTAAGCAGTCAATAAATTAAGCGTAGCGGGGCGCTATGCGACAGTACGATGCTTTTGGGGAAACCCTGATATTAGTGTGTGATGGCTAGGTGTCCAACCCTAATGCATACCAAGCAGCTGAAAATCAGGGGTCTGTGTTCTTGTCGCAGTGAACCCTGGTTCAGTTTGGAAAGGCTCAAATGTTAAATACATCAAACGTGTGTGTATGAGCGAGCGAGCGTCATTAAAAAAAAAAATAATAATAATAATAATAATAATAATATTCCGCAGCTTGCATTTAGATTCAGGTAGAAAGAAAGAACTGCGAAGTGAAAAGCGAAGGCAACGGTGAAGACGTAAAGGCTAAAAGAGAAGGAATGCAAGGAGGATTTGCAGAAAGGCTAGAGGTGCTGAAAAAGGCAAAGTGTCAGGGGCTTGTGAGTCATGACTGCTTACACACACTCAGTAACCAGCTGAGAACCGCCAGGGCAAATTTATTTATTGACTGGCTGCACATGTGTATATGAGAGAGAGAGAGAGAGAGAGAGAGAGAGAGATGATTGCTGAGCCAAAATCTTCCATGTCCCCAAAAGCAAACAGAGAGAGTGAAGCTAGCTCGCAGCGCCGTCTCGGCTTTTTCCCTTAAATTGGTAGCAGTGACGCTTCCGCTCACTTCACCCAGTGGATCAGGCCGTACATCACACCTGTCCAACAGCTCACTTTCCACAAAGAGAACACTTCAGCTCTTCATAAACTGGTGTATCAAAAGGAAGTGTGAGCCTGCTGAACACGACACTGCTGTCTCTGGAGCCCATCAGCACTCTGGGTGGAAAAAAAAAAAAAAACCCGTACCACGGATTCATTTTCTGCAGCAACGTCCAACTCGTAACAGTGACGAACAAATAAACAGAGATTGCCTCATTTTCTCAAATTTCAAGTCCTAATGCAATTCGTTTGGACAGCGCTTATTTTCAGTGGACGGCGTGATTTCTAAATTTGCTTGGACTCGTATTTAATCACAGACAGAACGAACCAGAGATATTTCATGTTTTATCTGCTCAACTTCATTGCATTTGTTAATGTACCTCCATTCCTGCATTTCAGTCCTGCAGGACATTCCAAAAAAAGAGACGCGAGGGTGGCAATTTAGGGCTAGTAATGAGATAAAACATTCAATCATGATGATGTGATTTGAAACAGGTGAGGTCAACAGGTGATTAGAATCATGATTTGGTACGGTACAAAGTCAGTGTCCAGGAAAGGCCTAGTTTTTGAGGAGCAAAGATGGGCCGAGTATCTCCAGTTTGTCAGCAAATGTGTGAGAAAACAATTGAAATGTTTAAAAACAAACGTGCCTCAAAGAAACATGAATGAATGAATGAACCCTTTATTGTCACTGTTGCCAGTGAAATTGGCCATCAACCTGCCCTTACAGAAGGGGAACAGAACAGGAAGACAAGGATAAAAGAAAGGCTGCTTGCTTGCGCTGGAGGAGGTAATCCAGCGCAAGCAAGCAGCCGTCCGCTCCTGCAGCCATGAAGGCGCTGGTCACGCACCCGCTTGTTACACTGGGGGTAAAAATGGCGACTGCGGAAAATTAGAGAAGGAATGCGAGAATGTCTCCTGGTAGTGACCTTCAGGGTGAAATGTTGCCTCAGCAACGGCCTGAACCAAGGCCGGTGCTGTCTCAGGGCGCCGAATGTCAAATCAGATATGAATTGTTTGGTCTTTCCAGATGCAGTCTTTGCACGTCCACACCGCTCGTACATATCTGTCCATTCCATCCATTCTATTCAAATTGATCTCCGAAAAACGTATTCCTTGCAAAGCTGAAAGCTGCTCCGAGATAACAACCATTTTGTGGTTAAAGTTCTGAATGTCCACAGTCTGAGTGCCAACAGCTTTGCCCACCACTCCAATCATATCGGGCAGCTTTGTGGGGCTTTGAACAGCTGTCACCATTGTCTGATTTCCTTGATATACCAGGGCAATGCCTAATCCAAATCAGCAAAAGTCCTGTAATCATAGTTCCAAATAGGTAGATATCTTCAATGTCCTCCACAGAAAGAATCGCCAGGCACACGACCCACCACCTCTCCCACGCGTCCATCGTGTAACCAGCCGCAAACGTTCCGGCAGGACAGACAGGTTCCCCCAAACCCAAACTTCTCGTCGAGAAAACTGTCAATTTCGTTAGGAGACCAGTTTATCAATTCCATGCTTTTTTTAAGTTTAGAAAGTAATGCAGGGAGAGTCTCTTCGAAAAAAGTACAGCAGACGAGACAAGACACAGAAGCACAAGCAGGGAAAAAAGGAGGGAGAGGGAGAGCAGAAAATGCGACCGCCTTCCATGGAAGCACGGAGAGAAAACATAGGACGCTATTTGGATATTTCATCCTCTATGGTGTATAAGATCATTAAACGATTCAAGGAATCTGAAGGAATTTGGGTGGGCAAAGGGCACAAGCCTAATCTGAACACCCGTGATTTCCGATCCCTCAGATGGCACTGTATCAAGAACCATCACACAGTGGAAACGTGTTTTGTGGTTAGACGAATCAGTATTCCAGGTCTTTTGTTTTTGCATGAAATGGACCATCCAGACTTATCAGGAACAAGTCCAAAAGCCAGGCTTGGTCACGGTACGGGGTTGTGTCAGTGCCCTTGGCAAAAGTAACTTGCGCTTCTGTGATGGAGCATTAATGCAGAAAAGTACACTTAGATGTTGGAGCAACACATGCTGCCTTCAAGACGACGTCTTTTCCAGGGAGATTTCATTCAACAAGACGATGCAAAACCACATTCTGCACACATGACAAAGGTGTGGCTGTGGAAGAAGAGGGCGTGTCCCCTCTGTCCCTAATAGAGAATGTGTGGAGAATTTTGAAATGAAAAATATGGAGAATGACGACGCTGAACTATTGCACACCTTAAGACCTGTTTGCAGGAAGAATGGGACAAAAATAACACCTGAAACACTTCATCACTTGGTGTCTTCAGTCACTAAACATCTTTCAAGTGTTGTGAGAAGGAATGGGAACGTTATAAAGTGGTAAATGTGTTACTGGCCCTTTTTTTTTCCAAAAAGACAATAAAATCCATGAAGTAAACCATTGAATAATGTGCCGTTGTCTTGTTTTGAGTGCAATACAGGTCAAAGATTATTTACGAATCATTATTTCTGATTTGGGGTTGTATAGTTGTACATGGAGAAGAAGCAAGAACGCAGTGTTCTGAGCACACTTCTGAGACATGAAGATCCTATATCCTACACCACCTTCATCCAATATCAGGTTGCAAGGCTGCTGCTACGTCAATAATACTGAAATGGAGTTGATGAAAGAAAGCTGCAGAGTCTCTACGAGGATGAGGTTGAGCGTTCTCATCTTTGCGTTTGATAAAAGACCCGAGTCAGCCCAGTGAGACTGCAGAGCCTTAAGGCTAATTGACGTTGAAAATCTCAACTTTATGACAGTGAAGGTTCGGAGAACCACTGAAGTGATGAGTCATGTCGACTAGACAGCGCCCCAGACAGTTCAACGTCACAGTGTCCTGCCTGTTCAGAAGCACTGACTGGCTTCCTGCAGGGTGAATAAGGACAGCAAGTCTGATGGTCTTTAAATTGGACGAAGACTCTAGGAACAACGTAAAAACATACGTACATATGAAGAAATGTCCAAGTTTTTAAATGCGAGCCTTGTTTAGGTGCTTGTCCTGGACAGGCATGGAGGAAACGATCTGATTGGCTGTAAGCGCAGCATAAACAACCACACCCATCACCTCTAGATAATATTCTTTCATGGCTCTTCACCAGGTCGTCCTCACCACAAAGGCTTGCACTTGAGGTGACAATAGGGGTGTTCACACGGCACATATTTGCATCGATGCTGCACCGATGTATTTTGTTGCGATATATCTTACACCTGTGTAAATTTTGTGGAGCGTTCACACGTCACAAATCTGCTTACTAGAGAGAAGCGTGTTCGCACCGGTGCAGCCCCACTTGCGTTCACACGGCAGTTTTTGCGACCGTGCTATACGATAGTAATAATGCGGAAATGAAATATGTGCATGAGTGAAAATGTACTTCCTTTTCCCGGTTGTCATGGCATCACCAAGCGCCGGGAAAACAACGTGGATGAAGACACCAGTGTTGCCAGATACTACTGACGTTTTCCAGCCCAAAATATGTTCAAATCCGCCAAAATGCACTTAAAACCGCCCAATCTGGCAACACTGGAAGACACGCAGTTCTGTTGTTGTTGATATTCGCCATTTTGGAAGCGCAAAATACCAGGATGCAAATTATGCAATGCCTGTATGTAATCAACTCTCCTCACGCGCAGCGAGTCTACCCCTGTAGCATTCAGACGTCCCATTTTATTAAATCGGTGCTGCCCCGCAAACTAGCATTTACCCCGGAGTAAATTTCTGAAACCACCTCCCGAGCAGGGTTAGATTTGCACCGGTTTAAGCAGCTTTCAGGGGCTACACCGGTATAACTTTGTACCGTGTGAACGCTCTACCGGGGCAGCCCCGGTGCTACACCGGAGTAAAAGTTGCCGTGTGAACACCCCTAATGTGGGTGGACTTTGAGTTTTTCATTTTGCGCCTGCATCTGCAGTCGTTTGCGTGGAGATTACAAGAGATACTGGTGGACAATTATCGAGAGAACATGGATTTTCTGCAACTTGTAAAGCTACTTTGCCTCTACGTGTGAACGAGTGTGTGAATGTCTGAGTGCCTGCATGGGACAAATTCTCCAACCTCATACCCTATGTTCCCATGAGATAGGCTTTGATCGACCACCACCCTGACCAGGATAAAGCAATTACAGAAGATGAAGGAATGAAGTCTTTTAATGCATGTGGATATCAAAACCAGAGCGTCAACAAAGCAGTAGCTCACACGAGAAACCAGACTCGTTTATAATTAGCCAAGTTGCTCTTCGTGAGAACAGTTTGATCTTCGAAACAAAAATCAGATTCAAAAACCTTTGAAAAACTCAGTGAGGAGTCGCGATTTTCCTGAAAAAAGTTCATTAACTGGTCTAATTAGCAATTTGCTAATGAGAAATCACAAAACCAGGGAGGAACTTTTAGTGCAGACTGATTAGATCTTCCAAACAAAACAATCAGAATCAAAATCCAGTAAAAACCTCTGGGAGGAGTAGCGATTTTTGTGAACCATGGACAAAAGAACATCTTGCATGGTCTGGAATCAAAATATGAATAAATTCAGAGCAATAGCTGTGGCTACTCGTAATTTCTCAAAAATGGCTGATCAGAATCAAAACGCAAACTTGTTGCTCCATCCATAGTATCATCTTACGAACAACTTCCAAGAATAAAATTACCGTAGCGTGGAACAGGAACTCCAGCAAAGCTACTGCTCCAGATCCACTTGTACTCAAGACAAACATTGAAACAGTCGTTAATGGTCCTTTCCATTGACGGACAGAATCCGATATAACGGCAGCACAGTGTATGGAAAGAAGCGTGCACACTAAAGGTGTGCGATATACATTTTCTAAAACCTAAAAAAGCGTTAGATGACGTTGTTGAGCCTCATTAGCTTCAGTGACTCAGACATCAGAAAAAATCATGCTTTTTTACCATTTAGCAACATAATATTTAACAGTTATTCCACGAAATCGAGTCGTACGTGAGGTGATCGCTGAGGAGGTGCATAGAGCCGAGCTGTCTATAATCCGTGTACGACGAGATTGGAGTGGAATAACTAACAGAGAAACGGAGCATTTTTATTTCTATTTTTTGCAAATTCAATAAATTAAAAAAAAAAAAAAAACCCTTTATACAAAACGTCCGACAAAATCATTTCTGCTTAGAATGTAAACAAGCCGGTAAAATGACAGAAGCAATTTGTGAAAAATGCGATAATTCTTTTTTTTTTTGGGGGGGGGGGGGGGGGGATTTTTACCATCAAATACTTTGTGGCAGCAGGGGCGTGGTCAAGCGCCGGTCTGTGACAGGAGAGCGGAGTCAGGGAAGGTAAGTGGCAGAATCACTACACCTGACGTCAATTAACCTGTGTTTGTGTGTGTCTTCCCAGTGACCGCGCCCTATTTAAAGAGGGAGAGCAGAGGAGTTTCCCCGAACCAGACGCCGGTTGTGTGTGTGTCTGTCTGGGTTTTCGAACCAAGTTAGACTGAAAAGTGTGACAATAAAACGGTTTATCAACCACTGTGGCAGTTCTTGTGTATGGGCGGAGCACAGAAGACGGCAGGACAGAGCTCAGGTTGATAAACCGTTTTATTGTCACACTTTTCAGTCTAACTTAGTTCGAAAACCCAGACAGACACACACAACCGGCGTCTGGTTCGGGGAAACTCCTCTGCTCTCCCTCTTTAAATAGGTCACTGGGAAGACGCACACAAACACAGGTTAATTGACGTCAGGTGTAGTGATTCTGCCACTTACCTTCCCTGACTCCGCCCTCCTGTCACAGACCGGCGCTTGACCACGCCCCCGCTGCCACATACTTTTATTCCATATTTTGCAGATTTTTTATTTTATTTTTATTTTTGGGGGTTTTGTTTTCGAGTCAAGTTTTTATTTCATCCTTGGTTGGTTCAGCAACACGCTCTGCCATTTTATTTTTCTCTACTCACGGTATACGAGCTGATATCCTAGTACTAGTGTAGCCAATCAGAGCGTGCGATTGCTCATATCCAGTGAATGTGGACAGAATATAAATGCATCATTATACACCCGGGCCACTTTTTCCATGGAATAAAAACCTGTGTTCTATTCCCTTCTAGCGAGTTTATTGATGGCATGCAATATTATCCTATCGATTACCCTCCGTGTATCACGCCACTCTCCCCAATGGAGAATGAGCGTGCAACATTGTTATAATATTGCACGTTGTCAAGACAACACCACGTCGCACATCGGCACTCATATGAACATCCAATGACAAAACTTTTCTGCTGCGTATGCACACAATCATTTCTTTGTCGGCCGGGAAAAAGAGAAGAAGAGGCTAATCCGGTGCTCGGTTTAAGCAGGAAATAAATAAACTGAAAACTGAAACTAAAAGACGCGCTGAACACCTGAAAGGCTACCAAAACTTCATTATATAATATTCCTTCATGCATATTTACAAGAGAAAAACATACCAACGGACATCGAAAAACTGGAAGAGAGACACGTTGGAGATGTAAAACTTCTGCGCTAGTGAGTGACTGTGACAATTTGTAAACATATGGCCGCGAGGTTTGCTTCATTAAAAGCAGAAGATTTTGAGAGAATTTTGGCTGCCAAGATTCGCTCCGTTGCGTGTAGCTATCGATGTTGATTTTTAAAAGTGACTAAGTAAATTACACAGGGAAAAAAAAAATAATAATAATATTTGGCTTGATTGTGCTAGCATTGGCCTGCACTAACACTACACCGGCTGGAAGGTAACTGGACTGCCATCATCATCATCATCATCATCATCATATCTTGTCACGATAGTGCTTTATCCAGGAGATGGCGGTGTTGGTGACTTCCACATCAGAGCAGTGAGGACCTAGTGGACAGTCCCGCAAGATGTGATCCATCGTCTGTTCTTCGCCGCAGGGACATCTTGCATCTGTCGCAATACCCCAACGTGCCAGGTTCTTCTTCGTTTTACCCACTTTACTGCTTGCCCGGTTCAATGTCACCCAGTCCTTGCGACTGAGACAGCTTCCTGTTGGCAACTGCTCTTGATGTTCGGGAAGCGCTGCGTTGAGATCGGCGTCATCTAGGTCTTTCCATCTTTCAAGATGGAAATTTGATGTCTGAGCAGGGTCGAGAGGTTCAACGGTGACGAAGCTCTTTCACTGGACTGCCGCACTAACAGCACCGAGTCGTGGGTAAGCTAGCGTTGGCCTTCGAGAATGCTGATATGAAGAATGTGTATGTATGTATGTATAATAATAATAGGGTTTTTTTTTCATGGTCTATCAGATATATTCCATTCAGCTACTTGTCTTCGACTCATTCAATATAGTGCTAGCTGAATGGAATATATCTGATAGACCACTCAACGCCAGCCAATATTATTTAAATATATTCAGAGTAAACATCGCTGTACATCACGGCAGGTCAATATGTAGAAACGATCAAAATCGCTATAATCGCACAAACCCAACGAGCACAGATTTGAAAGTGGCAGTAGGCTTCAATAAGCTTTCGAGAGCACATTTTAACACTCCAAACACCAAAGCTCCAAACTGTACAACTGGCAATCCTTCATCCCACACACTCGAATGCTTCTCCTCACTGACACACAGTATTCTTTCTCTTTATCTCCCTGCTCTTGCATAACAGTGATGGAGCTTTAGGCGACGCACAAATCTCTCATCAGCTCTGCTGATGATCATAACACGCTGCCTGAACACACACACACACACCTTTTCACATCAATCCAGTAAAATATCCGTGTTTGCCCTTTCATACACATGGGCATTTGTCAATAGAAACACATGCGGTGTTGGTTTAGGCCCTCATCAGTGTATAGATCTCATGTTTCAGAACAACTGTCTGACAGAGACCGAGGGGGAAAATTAACTCCTCTTCATTCATCCTTTCTTTAAATCATACGCTTGGTTTTTGTACAAATCTATTGAAATTGCAAATCCATACTGGAGAACATTGAGGAAGGAACCGATAGCACATGGCGATAGTGGTGGTGATTTCCTGAGGAATGAAATGCAAGTTAAACCCACTCAGCTGAGCGCGAGGCTTCTGGCCAAGACCGACTGTGCTCAGCTGACGCACCATACAAGTCCTTAGATGGCAGGATAATGTGGATGTGTGTGGGTGTAGGGCAACTCCACCTCACTCTCTTGGCACAGAAGGAAAAAGAATTAGAAAGAAAATGAATGTAACGTGCAGTATATAGCACTGAATGTGTTATCAAAATAAGAATTAAAAAAAAAAAAAAAAAGGCCAAAAGCCACTGGCGATTTTCAGATCCAGTCCGAGAAGACGCTGCTCTGGTTTTCACTCCGTCAGCGATCTCTAACCGTTAAATGGGCTAAAGTGAATTCAGGGCAGCCTAAATCAAAGGACAGGTGTGTAGCATTGTGCGTAAATGTGCGTATGGGCGTCTCAGGAGACTGTTTGAAGGCCGATGGAAAGCTCATATTGGTTGTAGGGCCATTAAAAATAGGGTTCCTATTACTCATGCTGAATGTAGGCTGACTTGACGTTTGCGGGTCGAGGCGTTACGAGTGAGCACAAAGTTCCTCCTACTGTCCTTGATTTGGACAGAAAACTTTACAGTAAGAAGAAAACCAGGCCAAGACTATTCTGTAAACCCCCCCCACCCAAAAAAGCGTACAACTGCTCTGAAGGGTTCAAGTGGAGTTAGTGAAGTTCGCGACCACAACATTGGTCTAATCCCTTCAGTGTTCAGTAATGCAGTTTGTGATTTAGATAGATAGATATTTATTTAGCTTTTGCCATAGGAAGATATATACGTACATACATCATGGCATGGGAAACCACAACAGCTTGCGCCAATTACAGTGGCCCCATTGTACCAAATTTGCATGTCTTTGGACTGTGGGGGAAACCGGAGCACCCGGAGGAAACCCACGCGGACACGGGGAGAACATGCAAACTCCACACAGAAAGGCCCCTGTCGGCCGTGAGGTTCGAACCCGGAACCTTCTTGCTGTGAGGCGACAGTGCTAACCACTACACCACCGTGCCGCCCATGAGAGAGAGAGAGAGAGAGAGATATAACATTTGTATTGAGATATAGCACTTGATGTTATCTCTTTATACGTAAAGCTGACTTTATGTTAAAACTGTTAATGTTTTTCTGTTATCACCCAAATGAGGATGGGTTCCCTTTTGAGTCTGGTTCCTCTCGAGGTTTCTTCCTCACGTCGTCTGAGGGAGTTTTTCCTTGCCAACGTCGCCACAGGCTTGCTCATTGGGGATAGATTAGGGATAAAATTAGCTCATATTTTAAGTCGTTCAAATTCTGGAAAGCTGCTTTGCGACAATGTTTATTGTTAAAAGCGCTATACAAATAAACTTGGCTTGATATCCTATCGATAATATACATGTGGCTCTCAATCATGGAAAGAAAAAAAAAGTGTCAAATTTAAAAAAAAATTTATTTCCAAATTATTGACACTGATGCGTGGTTTTCACGGATAAACAGTCCTCGATGGCGCTTGTTAAAACCGCGAGAGATGTGCATCGTTTTACTTCCAGAGGAAGGGAGTTCCACGGTTCTGCAGCACTGAACGCGAACGTTTTTTCACCGAAAGAGCGATAAAAACATGGCAGAACAACGTTTGTGTTTGCATGTCGAGCGTTCCTTCCATGGACAATCAGCTACTACAGCATCGCAGGTGGGGACACGGGCTTGAACAGGACACTTACACCAAGTATGGGACATGACAAATGGAAGTCCTGACTGTACTGTATGTAATAAAAATCACCGATACCCCTTTTCCACCAAATCAGTTCCAGGGCTGGTTCGGGGCCAGTGCTGGTGCTGGTTCACAACTCGTTCAACTTGCGAGCCAGCTGAGAACCAGTTTGCTTTTCCATAGCTCACGGTGCTAAGGGAAGCCACGTCATTACGTCGTTGTATACGTCAGTTACGTCACTACATTTGCATAAACCTTGGCGCGAATATCGAAGCAAAAACACGGAAGAAGCAGCAGCAGCAGCAACAACAATTGTTACTGTTGTTGATCTTAACAACTCCGCCCCCCGCTGACGTAAGCGGTTCTTTCCTCAGGCCCAGCAGAGAGTTGGTGCTAGCCTGGAACCGGTTTTTTCTGGCCCCAGAGCCAGTTCTTTGTCAGTGGAAACAGAAAACCCGGTTCCAAACTAAGCACTGGCCCCGAACCAGCCCTGGAACTGCTTTGGTGGAAAAGGGGCATGAGAAGAGGTGAATGAGACCGAGAGAAAGTGAATCCTAGCATTAAAGAAAATCCTCAGGGCTGGAAATATTAGCAACATAGCATGAAAAACTGCAAAAACAAACCAGGCCAGGTTAAACTGCTCTTTAAAGAAGAACGAAAAAAAGGCACCTCAAAGAGGCTGTAGCTCATACCGGCCACTGTTGTTGTGTGCGAGTTTGAAATCCCATCGGTCCTGTCGGAGGAGTAGCGATTTTCGTGAAATTGCATATGACTCCTGTGTAGCCGCATTCATGGGAGGTGGTGCCACCTGGTCAACAATTCTTGTTGGAATATGTCTTTAGAGTCTTCTGGGTGAGTTTCAGTCAAAACGTCCCAGCAGTTTACAAAAAGAGTTGTGTTTAATGTGACAAAATCACCCAAAAATTTCAAACGCCCATAAAATCGCAAATATGACGACAGGTTGCATTACCACCTTGACAACTTTTATGCACACCTGCCTGGGGAACTTTGTACGCGAGTTTGATCAAAATCTGATCAATCCTGTAGGAGGAGTAGCGATTTTCGTGAAACTGCATGTGACCTCTCGGTCGCCTCGTCCATGGTAGGTGGCGCCACCTGGTCAACAATTCTTGTTGGAATACTTCTTGAATCTTCTGGGTGAGTTTTAGTGAAAACGTCCGAGCAGTTTACAAAAAGAGTCGCGTTTAATGTGACGAGTCACCCAAAATTTTCAAACGCCCATGAAGTTGTAAATATGACAGGTGGCGCCACCATCGTGATAACTTTTATGCACACCGACCTGAGGAACACTGTACGAGAGTTTGATCGAAATCTGATCAATCCTGTAAGAGGAGTAGCGATTTTTGTAAACTGTGAATGGACAACGAACAGACGGCGCGCATCAATTATTCTGTTGCGTCCAGTTAAACATTTGCATAAATTGCCAATTTTAATTCAACCAAAAATGTACTAAGGCAGCTTTGAGAGATTTTGGAGATGGGAAAATTGGCAAAAACAAGCAAATAAATACATTTTTAAAAAAAAAAGTTTGCAAAGGCGTTGAGTTTTCCGCAACACACGGCACTCCTTTGATCAGCACAACTACCGGTTGAAGCCCTGCTTCCAGTTTCATGTATCAAAAGTACAGCTCATCACAGAGCCTCGCCGACAACATAGATGTAACGTGTCCTGTCAGATCTGCTACCAATTACCTGGACGGCAGATAACATCACTCTTTGTGACAATGTTTTTGATCTATGATCACATCACACACACTGGCGCATCTTCTTGGGCAGACAGTGTTTAAAACCTCACTGGGCTCTTACAGAGACGAGACACGAAGACACTCCGGACGTAGTGTTATCCAAGAAATATGGAATTGATTAATCATATTGATGTGAATTCATTAGCACTGATAAAAAAGTCTTCACCATGATGAAACCTCTCCAGTCGATGCTTATCATTTATTCACCATCTTGTCTGGTGACCCCATTTTCCTCCCAAATTTACTTGCTGCTAAGTCACAGCCGTTTTTAAAAAGTCATGTCACATTATACGTTCAAAGGCAGGGCTTTTCAAAGTGTGGGGTGCGCCTCCCCTAGGGGGCGCCAGAGTTATTCGGGGGGGACACTACGTGAGGAAAAATAAACCAGAAGTAGTTACTATTGCGGACATTTAGCGAACTTCAGCTAGCCTTTGCCAGAGACAAAATGGATGGATTTTTAGTACCTAAAGCTACAGTGAGTGAGGAGACAGAATCTGGGCCAAGCTAAAAAAGAAGGAAGTATGACCACGATTATTTAAAGTTTGGATTTTCATGGACTGGATCTGAAGATGCTCCACTGCCACAGTGTGTTGTCTGCCAAGAGGTGCTCGCTAACGATGCTATGAGATGTTTAAAATGTGTAAAAAAAATGTTTTAAAAAAGCACAGTAAAATATGTTAAAAAAAGGATGTTTTAAAAAGCACAAATGCTTAAAATGTGTCAAAAAGAGGTTTAAAAAAAAGCACGTTTAAAATGTGTAAAAAAAGATGTTTTTAAAAAGCACAGATGTTTAAAATGTGTAAAAAAAAAAATGATGTTTTAAAAAAGCACAGATGTTTAAAATATGTAAAAAAAGATGTTTTAAAAAGCACAAATGCTTAAAATGTGTAAAAAAGAGGTTTAAAAAAAAGCACGTCTGACCCCTTGAAAATGGTTCCTCCAGGAACGATGACTTTTCAGTTGTCAAGACAACGGAAAAACTAAAATACAAAAACAGAAAGATACGTCACAATGCTCTTGTGCACAAAACAAAATGCTCTTGTATTTTAGTTTTTCCGTTGTCTTGACAACTGGAACGTCATTGTTCCTGGAGGAACCATTTTCAAGGGGTCAGTCACCAAAGGGTTAAAATGTGTAAAAAAAAAAATGACGTTTTAAAAAAGCACAGATGTTTAAAATATGTAAAAAAGATGTTTTAAAAAGCACAAATGCTTAAAATGTGTAAAAAAGAGGTTTTAAAAAAGCACAGATGTTTAAAATATGTAAAAAAGATGTTTTAAAAAGCACAAATGCTTAAAATGTGTAAAAAAGAGGTTTAAAAAAAGCACGTTTAAAATGTGTAAAAAAGATGTTTTAAAAAAGCACATGTTTAAAATATGTAAAAAAGATGTTTTAAAAAGCACAAATGCTTAAAATGTGTAAAAAGGAGGTTTTAAAAAAGCACAGATGTTTAAAATGTGTAAAACAAGATGTTTTTAAAAAAGCACAGATGTTTAAAAAGAAAAAAATAAAAATGTGTACAACAACCTTTTTTTTTTTTAAATACGAATTTAGTATATTTAATATATACTACATTTAGTACAATAGTACATTTAGTATAGCAACAACAAAAATTGTAAGGGGGGGGGGGGGGGGGCGCTGTTTATTTGCTCTCTGAGGGGGGGCGGACTCTCCCACACTTTGAAAACCCCTGTTCAAAGGTCATCAATTTTTCTTTACAAAAATGTACAACCATGCCAATGACAGCAAAGTCAGGCCAAATATTGTGGACGGCGTAAACCTGGCTTTACTCGGTTATTGTGAAAAGACAGATATCCATGTTTAGCATGAGTGCCTTCGTTCCCTCTCAGACAGCAGGGTGTGAAGAGGAGTGTGCCGAGACTGTAGTGCTGCTTTGGACTGTGGCTTCACAGGGATCCCCTATGATGGTGCACCACCCGTAGACGCCCACCCAACTCTCGAACGTGTAGACCTTTCAGCTCTTTATAGAAGTCGAGAAGCTGATCTTCCAGATGTTTCGCCAAACTGGTGTTGCAATGGCGGAACTTCAGACCGACTGCATACTGGTGATGGTGGGTCTGTGCAAGAGCTGTTTTCATCCAGCAACCGAAATATGGCTGAACCTCGAGTCATGGGGCCTTCTCAAACAAGGTACAATGACAGGAAGTTCTTCCTTCTTATGTACAAATATGAACAAAGATCATGCAACATATTAAAACAGTCTCAGGAGTACTGAATTAAGTCAAGAACATTCAACGAAATCTCAAATCTCTTCATGAACAACATCTCATTTCCATGATGCGTTACAAAAAGGTGATTGCGTATGGCCATAAAGCATGTGCAAAAAGAAGTCGGATAAAGAGGCAGAGTACTACCCTTCCGAATCTTCGCTCTGCTTCTGTCAGCGCACCAGCACTTCCCCCAAAGATCAATCAGATTACATAACACTGCAGAGAGAGGAAGACGAACACAAAGGGTGGAGGGATGAGGATGAGGAGGAGGAGGAGAAGGGGCTGCAGTGAGGCAGCATGGAGAGTTCAGAGCAACAAATGAGACTAGAGAAGAAGGACATTGGCGTGCTGAAGAAGTCCAAACATAAACAGTAACAATGGGTCGAGACAGACTGTCCACAAAACCCAGAAAGGACGCATGGGTACACGTCTCCTTCAGAAGAGGCAGAGGAGGAAAAGCAGATGGGCTCGTTCCGAATCCAACAGCAGGACAGGGTTTGTGTGACTCACTGGAATTAAACAACAGATGTGACATGGTTGTCCCAAAACAGGAGGTGGCAAGCAACAGTGGCAATAGGCCATTTGCAGGAATTGGTCACGTGTCAATTTTCCCCATAGCAACAAGCCCGTGGTGGACAAGCTAACTTGACGTTTCTTGACAACCGTAAGAGTTTGACTGGCGATGCGAAGCAATCCGTTTCTATAATAGCTGTTTTTACCTTTTCTGCTGTCTTTTTTGACCCGAATTTTCGTGTGTACTTGGAAAAAGTTTGTGGTTTTAACTTCTGTCGTAAGTTAAAGCGAATCATTGGGGAATAAATCTGCTTCTTATCGGCTAAAAGCACATCTACAGATATATCTGTATTTATTTTCAAGAATCTTCACACATTAAGCGAATGATAAAAAAAAAGGTAGAAAAGGAGAAATAAGTTATAAACATACCTGAGAAATCTGCCATTTCGCACGTGAATTTCTTTCAGCGGTGACCAACTTGAGTCCAAAAAACTCTCTTTTACAGCCAATGATTGGCTTTAATTTACGACCGAAGTTAAAACCACAAACTTTTTCCAAGTACACACGAAAATTCAGGGCGGCACGGTGGTGTAGTGGTTAGCGCTGTCGCCTCACAGCAAGAAGGTCCGGGTTCGAGCCCCGTGGCCGGCGAGGGCCTTTCTGTGCGGAGTTTGCATGTTCTCCCCGTGTCCGCGTGGGTTTCCTCCGGGTGCTCCGGTTTCCCCCACAGTCCAAAGACATGCAGGTTAGGTTAACTGGTGACTCTAAATTGAGCGTAGGTGTGAATGTGAGTGTGAATGGTTGTCTGTGTCTATGTGTCAGCCCTGTGATGACCTGGCGACTTGTCCAGGGTGTACCCCGCCTTTCGCCCGTAGTCAGCTGGGATAGGCTCCAGCTTGCCTGCGACCCTGTAGAACAGGATAAAGCGGCTACAGATAATGAGATGAGACACGAAAATTCAGGTTAAAAAAAAAAAACAGTAGAAAAGGCAAAAACAGCCAGCCATTCTAGAAATGGATTGCTTTTCATCGCCAGTCAAACTCTTATGGTTGTCAAGGAATGTCAAGTTAGCTTGCCCACCACGGGCTTGTTGCTATGGGGAAAATTGACACGTGACCAATTCCTGCAAATGGCCTATTGAGTCCAGTGATGAGAGCTTCATAGTAAAAGAAGAAAGAAAAAAAAAAGCACCAGCAAGAACAAGAATGACTGCGGTTTGAAAATCACAGCTCATTCACCACACCCTGGGTTACCCAAATCACAGGAGGTCTTATTAGATTGCTCAGGAAAATTAAAAGAACATGTTTGGAAGATAAAAAAAAGTTTGCTAGAAATACCCCTTGTCCGCCACGGCAGTTGCAGGGCCGGTTTTGAGCCGATGCCTAAAGCTACGGTCACGCTCACGATGAAAACGAGGCGTTTTGGCGACGACGCTTGGCGATGTCTAGGTGACCTAAAAGTTGTGGTCACACAGCAGGTGAACACTGGACTGTCGCACCTTCGCGCACTTGAGCCTGGCACAGCTTGAGCGGCCACGCTCACTCACAGAGCACGTTGTGGGCACGCTTGGGACCCAGTCATTATGGGAAACACCTGATGCTGATTTGAGCGCAATCATGATGCGCGTACAAGGACACCGTTTTCACCGAGGCTTTGCAAAGTATTATCATGATCACAGTCATGTTTGTTTCTAGCCATGTTTATGACTGGTTAAATACTCTGCTTTATGATTCTGCTTTGCTTTTGTTTTGTCACTCTGACCTTGCCTCACAGTTTGTTTTCGTAAATATCACGGCTGCTAATAAACATTCTTCCCGAACTTACATCCGTCTACCCACGCATACCTGACGGAATACTTTGCAAAGTCTCTGAAAACAGCGTCCTTATATGCACGTGATCAGGCGTTCCCCATAAGAGCGCGTTTAGAGCGCGTGCACATCGCGCTCTAAAGGAACGTAAATGCGCTTTTTAAGTCTCGGGGAAGGTTAGGTTATGGTGAGCCGCTGTGTTGATGAGGCTCCCGTAAGCATCGGGAATATGGATTGGAGACAAATCGAGGCTCTCAAGAGGCACGATGTAGGTTCCCTGAGCTTCAGGAAATATTCCCAAACCCATCTTTGAGTAGCCTGGGAAATCCCATGCTGCTTTGCACAATCGTTCCGATCTGAAAAGACAGCATGGAAACTAAGGTCTAAAGGCTCGCCTGAGTTAGGGAGCCAATCAGAGAGTGGGGAGGGGTGGAAAGATGGTGACGCGTACTACTCGACAAACGGAAGCTTGTAGTTTATTTGGGACTGTTTACGGATCACATTTAACATGGCGGCGAGCGATACGAACCAAACTTTCGATCAAGCTTTAGACACTGTTCTGAATTAGTCTGGTTAACACCAGACCATATCACAAGTGAAATATGGTCTGGAATCCGCCTATTGAATTTCTCTCTCTCTTTCCTTCTCTTCTTCGCCTCTTCGTCGCTCTAACTACGTCACCGGGTACAACTGCCATGATTGGCCATGGGGTACGTATACGCCAAATGATAGACATTCGCAACGTCCAATAAACGGCCGTTGACAATCGTAAACCACACCTCCCCTACGAGAAATTCAACAGGCGGATTCCAGACCATATTTCACTTGTGATATGGTCTGGTGTTAACCAGACTAATCTTTGAGTATTCGGTACTTAGTTTGCCGATGAAAACATCGCCACCAAATTCAACGCATGCAACGTTTCTGGCCACTCACAAGGCAGAGATGAACCAAAAAAACCAACTTGTGCAGCTTGGAGAGCATTTGCCGTGCATCACACGATTGATGGCGATGCTACCGATTTTTCATCAAGTATTCGCAAATCCATCGCAAGCTGTAGTGTGATCAGGGCTTAATCTTGAACCAGTTCTGTGTTTCGACAGTCAAAGAAATGGCTCTTGGCCAGGAAATCTGGCTCGAGAGCAGCACCAACACTTTTCTGGTCTCGAACTAAGAACCACTTTTGTCAAGGGCTGGGGGCGGAATTATCATGACCAACAAGTGCAACTAAAACTTTGTGACGACCATTAAAATATATATTTTATATATACAGTACACAGAGCAAAAACTATATTCTTTTAGTTATTTCTGTTTCTTTTAAATACTTCAGAATTTTGGGGGTTTTGTTTTCAAGTAGTTTTTATTTCATCCTCGGTTGGTTCAGCAACACGTGCTGCCATTTTGTTTTTCTCCACTCACAGTATATGAGCGGATATCCTAGTAGTAGTGTAGCCAATCAGAGCACGCGATTGCTCATATCCAGTGAATGTGGATAGAATAAAAGACTGATAGTCTGTTCAGGTATTTATGCCTTTATTCACTGACAAGGCACAGAGGTATACAGGTGTGCGAGTTGCTTATTGTTTACTGACAAGGCATGAAGAGAAGTGAAAAATTATGTGGGAAAATATGTCTTCAATTGAAGACAATAGCTAAGATTTTCTCACAGCTGTGAGATACATTTCACATCGGGGAGCTGTGGGAATGGAGAGACAAGAGAACGTGAAGGATGAATATGAAACAGATGGCTGGTAGAGTTGTAAGGGAGCGACAAAACCTGTTTAATTATAACTTAAATGCGAGCAGTTCTGTCATTATTTACTTCACAGTGAAAGTATATTTGCCAAATTCTCTATCCAATTCTCTAGTAAGAGGCTTACTCTTCAAAATCTTCCACATTTACTCAGAAGTAGGAAGCTTCAATGCCAAAGTTACTAGATTAGATTACCTGGTTAAAGAGGTGAAAGTGGAGCAAAGACAAAAATCCTGAACTTTTGAAAGTCAAACTGAGATAGGGGTCGGGGGGGTAATGTCCCCCGAAAATATTTTAATAACCTAACACGCAAAACCCTGCATTCTGGTGCATTTTAGTAGCCTAGTAAACTAGACCCACCCGCCTAGCGGCCAAAAATATTTTTGCCTACGAGTGGATCTAGCCTCGCACCATATCAACAAAACACTCCGGGCATCAAATCGTGCCCGCCAATCACAACGCAAGGTTTTTGTTTGGATTCTTTGGGCGGGCTTTTGCAGGAGTGACGACAAAGCTGCGCAACGCTGGAGAAAGCACAACAGGAAAGATGGCTACGGCTAGAGAACAGCGCACGTTTGACTCCGCTTTGGAATCAGTTTTAGAAGAATTAGACTTGGAGTTTTCGTTGAAACATGAGCAGGAAGAGGCTCTCCGCTCATTCCTTTTCAAGAAGGACGTTTTCGCTGTTTTGCCGACCGGCTATGGCAAAAGTCTGATCTACCAGCTGGCTCCGCTCGTAGCCAAAAGGATGGGGCTAGTTTGTGCAGTACGAAGAATTAATAAACAGCTTTGAAACATTACTTTTTGATTGTTTCTTATTTTCCCGTTATTTTAAATTTAAGGGAAATTATTTCACCAAACACCACTAAATAAAAACTCTCAAAAGCAGTTTAAGCAAACCCTTGAAAAACACTTGAAAAAAAAAATATGTTAAGTATGTGGTACAGACTCCAAACTTGTGGTCATTATCTCCAAACTTCTTAATATCTAGAACCTGTTTATTAATTAATACGCATTTTGAAAAATTATTTAATTTCAAGGCCTCCCCCACTGCTTTCTGTCGCTCTGACTACGTCACAGTCACTGTTGCGCTGATTGGTCAGAGCGTTGGCCTATACGCACAGAGACAGTTTGAAAGACAGCGGGTTGTTCCTCCCACACCCTTTGGAAATGTCTACGACCGAGACCAGACTAAATATTCACATTTAGTCTGGCTTGTCAGGCTAGCATTTTAGTACTTATTTTCACTAAAACAAGTTATAACTTTTAAGCCTTTTTCTTTCATGTACGTTAATGATTAACATGTCAAAAATATCTAATTTAATTCCCCTAGTTTAGAAAATGCGGTGATTTTCCTTCCTACACAGTTCATTACTTTGAAAAGAAAAAATATCAGACAGTTGAAGGAAAACTCAGCAAAATCCCAAAACAGTCCTGTTAAAAAGTAAAGGTCTGTTAGGGTTTCTAAAGCTTTCAGGTTTCAATGTTGGGGACGTTGAGCCTCGTTTATCAATCTTTTAGTAGAGTTGTGCGTTTGCGTAAGCTAAAGTGAACTAAACATTTCCAATTCAGATTTATGCGAGTTGAAGCCAATTGTTTACATTAGTTCGTATTGTCTGTAAATTTAAACACACCAATGAACACCAAATTTCTCATGTAAATCGGGGGCGTAGCTAGGATTTTCAGGGTGTGTGTGTGTGTGTGTGTCACACACTGACTGGCAGCCTGAGTACATTATGTAACAAAAAATAAAATTCCCATTGCTAGTTTTAGGTAGCCTGGGCCCGCCCATCCTAAGTGTGACGCAACACGAGGGCCTGTTGCGAACTTAGTCTGGCAAGGCAAGCTATCTCCCAGTTCTTCCAAGCTCCCGAAAAATCGGGAGCCAATCAACTTTGAGCATCTCCAACGGCCCTGGGTAGAGGCGTGTTCAAGGCACTGACGTAGTAGAACTGCGACCGGAAGCCATAGATTGTTTACAGAATCTATGCCGGAAGCGCTTCATTCACTAGAAACATTACGAACATGGAGCAGCGGCAAGCCTTTGACACAGCGGTAGATGCTGTATTGAAAGCATTCAACGGGAAGTTCTCATTGAAAACGGAGCAAAGAGCAGCCCTGGAGGTATTTATTGAAAGGAAGGACGTTTTCGCCTTGCTCCCGACCGGCTTTGGTAAGAGTTTAATCTACCAGTTAGCCCCGCTGGTAGCCAAATCAATGGGGCTCAGCGAGAATCCTATCGTCGCGTCACATACGTCAGAGGAAAGAGTGATGTGATTGGTTTAAGCTTCATCACAGCCTTTTCTGGCTTCGACCAGCAGCAAACAGGCATTTCAGGGAGGCGGGTCAACCACGCGCTTTGGGAAACGGTTGGGCTTAATATCTATGCCAGACCAATGCTCGCAGAGCTTTGAAGTTGCGTTAGCCAGACTAAGTTTTAGGTAGCTTAGAAACCGGCTCTTCCATTATTGCTGTTTCTTCCACATTTTCTTGATGTGTTCTAGAAACGGCATGGAAAAACTTAGCTTCGAAACCACAAAATGCAACTTTGATGGAAAAAAATATATATAATAAATTGCTTACCTCTCTTCACGTCGAAAGAAGGAGGAAAGTTTTGCTTGTTTTGACACGGTGAATTATTAACACGAGGAAATACTTGTAATTGGCAACTAAAAAGACTGCAGCTACACTGGCAGCTTGAACATGCTTTCTAGTGCGATCGTGTTGCGGTTGCGCAGAACGGTGTCAGTCCTGTGTGCCTTAACACGTGCACCTGAAGGCGCGCCTTGGGCGCGCGTGCCTAACGAGCTTCAGCACGCGCGCCATTAACAAAGAACACCTGTCTTTAATCAATTAACTATGTTTGGGCTATTTAAGGACCGCGCTCATGCAAGGATGATGCGAAGTATTACGCCGCGTCTAGGAACGCGAAACATCCGAAAAATAAATTTCTCCATTCGGAAAACCGGAGATTTTCAAGAGTTTTGTCAAATATCCGGATTTCCGGGGAAATCCGGAAGACTTTCATCTATGGTTATCTGATCTACTGGGTGAACAATAACAAAAACAACAACAGGCCTTGACCTTTGATGTGTTTCAGTCTTTGAGGCCAGCCTCGAGGTTCTGTACCATTTCTTTTTTTTTTTAAATGCTGTTTGCTTTAGGCGGCACGGTGGTGCAGTGGTTAGCACTGTCACCTCACAGCAAGAAGGTCCGGGTTCGAGCCCAGCAGCCAACAGCGGCCTTGCTGTGCAGAGTTTGCATGTTCTCCCCGTGTCCGCGTGGGTTTCCTCCGGGTGCTCCGGTTTCCCCCACAGTCCAAAGACATGCAGGTTAGGTTAACTGGTGACTCTAAATTGACCGTAGGTGTGAGTGTGAATGGTTGTCTGTGTCAGCCCTGTGATGACCTGGCGACTTGTCCAGGGTGTACCCCGCCTTTCGCCCGTAGTCAGCTGGGATAGGCTCCAGCTCGCCTGCGACCCTGTAGAGCAGGATAAAGCGGTTACGGATAATGGATGGATGTTTGCTTTAAAAAGCAGGAAATAAAAGTATCCGCCTCTCCTGTTGGCCACCTCATGCCTTTCAAAAATATGTTTTGTATTATTTTTCAGATTTTAGTTCCTGTTCGAGTGTGCATGGTGCCCTGAGATAGAATGGCATCTCGTCCGGGGTGTATTCCTGCTGCTTCACACCCATACCCCTTTTCCACCAAATCAGTTCCAGGGCTGGTTCGGGGCCAGTGCTGGTGCACAACTCGTTCAACTTGCAAGCCAGCTGAGAACCAGTTTGCTTTTCCATAGCTCGCGGTGCTAAGGGAAGCCACATCATTACGTCGCTGTATACATCAGTTACGTCGCTACGTTTGCATAAACCTTGGCGCGAATATTGAAGCAAAAACACGGAAGAAGCAGCAACAACAACAACAACAACAATAATAATAATAATAATAATAGATGACTTCGCGTTTGTACAGCTGCTGCTTCTCGTCGCTTAAAAACGGCGATCTTTCGCGGTCTTGTTATTGGTCTTAACAACTCCGCCCCCCCGCTGACATAAGCGGTTCTTTCCTCTGGCCCAGCAGAGAGTTGGTGCTAGCTTGGAACCGTTTTTTCTGGCCCCAGAGCCAGTTCTTTGTCAGTGGAAACAGAAAACCCGGTTCCAAACTAAGCACTGGCCCCAAACCAGCCCTGGAACTGATTTGGTGGAAAAGGGGCACCAGTGGCCCTGGAATAGGCTCCAGGTCCATTCTGGATTCACGTTTGGGAACGGCTCCGGATCCACCGTGACCCTGACCAGGATAAAGCGATTGCTGCAAGTGAACGAGTTCCTGTTAGACTACCAAATTTTGCCAATATGAAATATTTTCCCCTTTTCAATAACAGTACATTCACTACATTCATCAGTGCCAGTTTATCCAAATAAGTCTCGAGTGCGCCCCATGTTCTTCATCCAAAATTAGACAGGAGTTTGTCAGTGGTACTAGAATTTCCTTGTTGTATCTCAAAAGTTCTCATCGCTGGAGCAATGTGTGCTGAAGAAATTGTTCATGGTTGGACCATTACTTGTTTGTTGGCCCAAACTCTGTCAGTGCTGGAGCTGGTATCTTGGGCATTTCTCAGAGTGCCCTTCTTGATCACTAATGGTAAGCTTTGCTGATGTTTGTAGACTGGGCCTCCCGGTAATCTGAAGAATGTTCAGCATTTTGCCAGTTTTTTACTACTTCCGTACTTATCACGATAAAAACGTCCCATCGCTGGTCAAGTTCATTGGGTAGCTCCATGGTCTTAATGACAGCAGGACTGATCTGGGCCCAGTTTTCCCAAATTTCTCATAATCATAACGGATACATTTCCTTTTGGATTATTAGTATGATTACCAGTGTGATTTTACATGCAGATTCAGCAGAAATTTACCTTGTTTTTAGGTCGAAAGGTTGGCAAACACAAACAAAATGAACCAGTCGATATGTAGTAAACAGTAATGAATTCACATGCCTGATTGTTTGTGGAGACTATAAAGCTGAAAATCTGACAGCGGTTTATCCATACAGATCTATATGGTGTGTGTGTTCATCCCACCACATGCGGTGTAATCAATTGCTCAGTGTTTTATTGATTTTGCCTCCCTCATGCTACACACTGACCTTCATAACTTCAAACGCTGTGGAGAAACAGACCAGGAAACAAAACAGAAGAGCCACTGGCATGCTGCAGGACATGGAGGTCTACAGTATCCATCCATCCACAGAACCCTCCACGATTATCGGCACCCCTTATAAAGATGAGTAAACAAGGTTAGATTCCACTTTTTGGTGAACCTAGGACCGTCCTCCATGCAAGACATTTCAAGCGCCTTGAATTCTTCATCTTCGGCATGTGGACTGCTCTCTTCAATTCAGAATACACACTGAAATCCAAGAGTTGAAGCTGGTCTTTGCAAAACCTTGACTTTGTGTTCCTTACATTTCTGTGAGGATTTGGGAGGGAAAAAAAAAAAAACCAAAACAAACAAACTGGGGTCTCCAAGATAATCTTGGTGGAAGGTTTGTATATCGTCAGGTCCTAACCTCCTGGCAATCATGTTTTAGACTAAAATGTCGAGGCACTTCACAAAAATTCAAGCTTTTGGCACAACCGTCCCATTCCACAGACCTAAATCCCACTGAAAACCCGAGAGGCGAGCTGAAGAGCGTTCTTTTGTTGAAAGAGGATTCTGTACGAAAGAGTGTGCTTAGATTCCTTGCTCTACATCTTCCAGTCTCAACTCTGAATCTCCGAGAAGATATAGTGTTGTGTGTGCAAATGCACGTTACAAAGTACAAATGTAGAAGTACAACTAATTATGACGACATGTAGTCATAGTTTAGTTTCGGCCGGGCACTACCCGAATTAATCACCACATCAGTTTTTCTTTGGCTAATCAGACACAATTTACACAACCACTCTTGCCAGAGCAGTTGAGGGTTAGGTGCCTTGTTCAAAGGCACTTCAACTGGTCTTGCTGGTCCAGGGGATCGAACCAGTGACCTTTTAGTCCCAAAGCTGATTCTCTCACCATTCGGCCATGGCTTCTCAAAAGAGCTTGGAGTCTATATAAATACTCTTTTACCCAGCTTTATCAAGGGTGGCAAAAAGTCCAGAACTAACATTCATCCCTTCCATCCATCCATCCATTATCCGTAACCGCTTATCCTGTGCAGGGTCGCTGGCAAGCTGGAGCCTATCCCAGCTGACTACGGGCGAGAGGCAGGGTACACCCTGGACAAGTCGCCAGATCATCACAGGGCTGCGCATAGAGACAACCATTCACACTCATTCACACCTACGGTCAATTTAGAGTCACCAATTAACCTAACCTGCATGTCTTTGGACTGTGGGGGAAACCGGAGCACCCGGAGGAAACCCACACGGACACGGGGAGAACATGCAAACTCCACACAGAAAGGCCCCAGTCGGCCACTGGGGTTGAACCCAGGACCTTCTTGCTGTGAGGCGACAGCGCTAACCACTAGACCACCGTGCCACCCCAGCTGACATTCATTCATCCATCCATCCATCCGTAGCCGCTTATCCTGTTCTACAGGGTCGCAGGCAAGCTGGAGCCTATCCCAGCTGACTACGGGCGAAAGGCGGGGTACACCCTGGACAAGTCGCCAGGTCATCACAGGGCTGACACATAGACACAGACAACCATTCACACTCACATTCACACCTACGGTCAATTTAGAGTCACCAGTTAACCTAACCTGCATGTCTTTGGACTGTTGGGGAAACCGGAGCACCCGGAGGAAACCCACGCGGACACGGGGACAACATGCAAACTCCACACAGAAAGGCTCCTGTTGGCCACTGGGCTTGAACGCAGAACCTTCTTGCTGTGACGAGACAGTGCTAACCACAGGATGGGATCCTTTCATACTTGCAAAATGACTGAATAAACAGTTCCTGTTGGAAAGATGGCATGCTAGCTCCTGATGTTAACTTTAAAGTGAGATTTCAGTCCAGTTGCTAGTTAATGATCCCAGGCTGACATTAAATCAACAAATCTCAAACATCTTTCCCCAAACAGTTCTTTCTCACCACGGACACTCAACATTTTTGAAAGATGTTTGATTTATTTTATACTTTAAGGAAATAAAAGCTGTTTAACAGTGATTCCAAAGGGAATATGTTGGTCTCAATCAGACGCTGGTAAAAGCGGCTAAGGAACCTCAAACGGAGATTGTTTCTTAAGCAGACAGCACAGCAGATGAATGGTCACCAACAGTGCTACCATGTCACGCGTCAGCCAATCTGTCACGTCTGGGACAGGCAGGAGGATGACGGATAGGGCAATCAGGACTCGCAGCCAAACAGAGCGATGGCGTACGAGACACATGGCCTACGCCACTAATCAAAATGGCAGACGTTCAAGAGGGGAGTGAGTGGCGAAAAGCATTATTCACGACTCCGCTGTACTAACGGGGAATGATCATGGCTCCTTGTTTAGCTTGGCGTTTGATCGCCCAGCTGGTACCAAGAACACCACAAATTAGCAAATGAGCCGATTCAGTGAGTCACTGATTCGGTGAACGAAATCAGTGTTCACATACCTGAAACATTATTAAACAGTAAAAGCGTCTAGTCATGTTTGGTCACCTTCCTATTCCGGCTTGTTCAGGGAGGACAGTGATCTTCATCCTCCTCGCGGAAAAGGTCAGCTCAGTTCACAACGTGTGCGTGTTGGAGTGGACACGTCTCTTCAGACAGCACTTAAAGGTCAACTTCAAAGCTCAACACACTTCAAAGCATCAAACTCATTGTTGCTGACTGGGAGTGTGGGGGGAGAGGGGCGCTGCCATGATGGGGACGCACACGGTGATGGGCTGAAACACACCTGACTTCTGTTTTGGGAAAAAAAAAGGGGTGCAATTGCAGAAAGCTTGCAACAATTTGTTTCTGTTGTCTCATCCCATCTCATTATCTGTAGCCGCTTTATCCTGTTCTACAGGGTCGCAGGCGAGCTGGAGCCTATCCCAGCTGACGACGGGCGAAAGGCGGGGTACACCCTGGACAAGTCGCCAGGTCATCACAGGGCTGACACATAGACACAGACAGCCATTCACACTCACATTCACACCTACGGTCAATTTAGAGTCACCAGTTAACCTAACCTGCATGTCTTTGGACTGTGGGGGAAACCGGAGCACCCGGAGGAAACCCACGCGGACACGGGGAGAACATGCAAACTCCGCACAGAAAGGCCCTCGCCGGCCACGGGGCTCGAACCCAGAACCTTCTTGCTGTGAGGCGACAGCGCTAACCACTACACCAACGTGCTGCTTAGTCATGTTCTGTATTTTACAAGTATGCATCCTAAAAGGAATATTCAAGTACTACAACCCCCAGATCAGAAAAATTTGGGACGGTATGTTGAAATTGATATTAAAACTGAACACAAAACCATTTATAAATACAACCCCGATTCCAAAAAAGTTGGGACAAAGTACAAATTGTAAATAAAAACTGAATGCAATAATTTACAAATCTCAAAAACTGATATTGTATTCACAATAGAACATAGACAACATATCAAACGTCGAAAGTGAGACATTTTGAAATTTCATGCCAAATATTGGCTCATTTGAAATTTCATGACAGCAACACATCTCAAAAAAGTTGGGACAGGGGCAATAAGAGGCTGGAAAAGTTAAAGGTACAAAACAGGAACAGCTGGAGGACCAAATTGCAACTCATTAGGTCAATTGGCAATAGGTCATTAACATGACTGGGTATAAAAAGAGCATCTTGGAGTGGCAGCGGCTCTCAGAAGTAAAGATGGGAAGAGGATCACCAATCCCCCTAATTCTGCGCCCACAAATAGTGGAGCAATATCAGAAAGGAGTTCCACAGTGTAAAATTGCAAAGAGTTTGAAAATATCATCATCATCATCATCATCTACAGTGCATAATATCATCAAAAGATTCAGAGAATCTGGAAGAATCTCTGTGCGTAAGGGTCAAGGCCGGAAAACCATCCTGGGTGCCCGTGATCTTCGGGCCCTTAGACGGCACTGCATCACATACAGGCATGCTTCTGTATTGGAAATCACAAAATGGGCTCAGGAATATTTCCAGAGAACATTATCTGTGAACACAATTCACCGTGCCATCCGCCGTTGCCAGCTAAAACTCTATAGTTCAACGAAGAAGCCGTATCTAAACACGATCCAGAAGTGCAGACGTCTTCTCTGGGCCAAGGCTCATTTAAAATGGACTGTGGCAAAGTGGAAAACTGTTCTGTGGTCAGACGAATCAAAATTTGAAGTTCTTTATGGAAATCAGGGACGCCGTGTCATCCAGACTAAAGAGGAGAAGGACGACCCAAGTTGTTATCAGCGCTCAGTTCAGAAGCCTGCATCTCTGATGGTATGGGGTTGCATTAGTGCGTGTGGCATGGGCAGCTTACACATCTGGAAAGACACCATCAATGCTGAAAGGTATATCCAGGTTCTAGAGCAACATATGCTCCCATCCAGACGACGTCTCTTTCAGGGAAGACCTTGCATTTTCCAACATGACAATGCCAAACCACATACTGCATCAATTACAGCATCATGGCTGCGTAGAAGAAGGGTCCGGGTACTGAACTGGCCAGCCTGCAGTCCAGATCTTTCACCCATAGAAAACATTTGGCGCGTCATAAAACGGAAGATACGACAAAAAAAAGACCTAAGACAGTTGAGCAACTAGAATCCTACATTAGACAAGAATGGGTTAACATTCCTGTCCCTAAACTTGAGCAACTTGTCTCCTCAGTCCCCAGACGTTTACAGACTGTTGTAAAGAGAAAAGGGGATGTCTTACAGTGGGAAACATGGCCTTGTCCCAACTTTTTTGAGATGTGTTGTTGTCATGAAATTTAAAATCACCTAATTTTTCTCTTTAAATGATACATTTTCTCAGTTTAAACATTTGATATGTCATCTATGTTCTATTCTGAATAAAATATGGAATTTTGAAACTTCCACATCATTGCATTCCGTTTTTATTTACAATTTGTACTTTGTCCCAACTTTTTTGGAGTCGGGGTTGTAATCTTTGACAGGTATTACACTCAAAACAATACACACTATTGGAGGTTCTCTTTTTTTTTTCCCAAATAAACACATTCCAATTTTGATTCTTGCAACATATTTCAAAAAAAGTTGGGACAGTAAAGCATTTACCACTTTATAATGTTTCCATTTCTTCTCGCAACACTGAAAAGATGTTTAGGGACTGAAGACACCAAGTGATGAAGTGTTTCAGGTGTTACTTTTGTCCCATTCTTCGTGTAAACAGGTCTTAAGGTGTGCAACAGTATGGCAGCGTCATGGTCATATTTTTGTGTTTCAAAATTCACCACACATTCTCTATTAGGAACAGAGGGGACACGCCCTCTTCTTCCACAGCCACGCCTTTGTAATGCGTGCAGAATGTGGTTTTGCGTTGTCTTGGTGAAATCTCCCTGGAAAAGATGTCGTCTTGAAGGCAGCATGTGTTGCTCCGAAATCTCAGTGTACTTTTCTGCATTAAAGTGCAAATCACGGGTAAATTCAGGAGCAAGATCAATGTAATTCTCCTGTTTTATATTAAACTTTGGTCAAATATCTGTCACATTTTGCGCAATTTTTTTCCCCTTGTGCAATACCAGAAAAATTCAGTTGAAATCAAGCCATTTGAGGCGAATTGGTCCACCTCTGAAAAAACTTGGCATTTGGATTTCCCGGCAAACATTGATTTGTGTGACGTCGCGTGCGGGACGCCTCCCTCTGAATCCTACGCCAGCGCTGGTTTGTTTATGAGAAAACGACCTGGTGGTTTTCTGCAAATTTCTTCAACGTTATCGCGTAATTATTAAAATGGTTAACAGATGTATCGTAGGAGGGTGGAGCAACACCAATCTTGATGGGATTAGTACTCATCGTTTCCCAAAAGACCGGACAATGAGAGAGAAATGGGAGCGCTTGGTCTACACAGGCTGTGCACTGAAACCGTGCAAAGCTCTCGCAGCCTGCTGGCGCTTCCGCAGGTAACGTCACGAATCTGGCTCCAGACTCCCTTGGGATTTTTCCAGACGCGTTTTGTTATTTTATTTTTTTCTGCTGTAGACAGATGGCCTTGTGCAAAATTACCCTTCTGGATGAGTGTGTAAAGGGACAGACTTTCATATAAAAAAAAAAAAAAAAAACGAAATTGGTCCAGAATATGCACTTTCATGCTCCATCACAGAAGCGTGAGTTACCTTTGCCAAGGGCACTGACACAACCCCATACCGTGACACACCCTGGGTTTTGGACTTGCTCCTGGTAACAGTCTGGATGGTCCTTTTCGTTTTTGGTCCAGAGCACACGGTGTCCATTTCTTCCAAAAAAAGACCTGGAATACTGATTCGTCTGACCACAAAACACGTTTCCACTGTGTGATGGTCCATCCCAGATGCCTCCGAGCCCAGAGAAGTTGACGGCACTTCTGGACACAGTTAACATAAGGCTTCCTTTGACACGGTCAAGTTTTATTTGAGGTTGTAGAATTCCAACAGGCACACATTTTATATGGCTGGATCTCAATGAGCATTCTGTTGCCCATGAAGTGCACCATGTAGGCACGACGACACGATTCGATTGTTGACTACAATATAGTGAAAGGGAAGCCATTCTGAATTGCCTGCATTCACACTGCTACGGCATTATTTTGTTAAATCACGCCTCACATACATTTCTTAAGAAGACAAGAGATGTGAGAAATTCACACAAAGAATCGTAAAAGTGCGAGTGGTGCAAAGCATGCAATGAAAGCGGGTTGGATTTGGCAACGTCATGCATATGAGAAATGGCTGAGCAACAGCCAATCAGATTGATTTACAAGGGTGTGTCTGGTAGCATTAATTAGTTTTTCATAGTAAGAATTGAACCAGAACGTCAACGACATAGCAGCTCATCTGGCCCGTCATCAAAACCACCATGACGACCAAACCGTCACACAGAACTGAAATGTGACACAGAGAGAGAGAGAGAGAGAGAGAGAGAGAGAGAGAGAACCAACCTCCACGACAAACTGTTCACAACAGGAAAATCAACAAAAAGAACAAAATTGTGTTCCCTGAGTGAAGATCAACCCAAAGCATCGATCAGAACCGAATTCGCACGAGACAGGAGATACAATTCTAGTCAGAATGTGTCAAGTTGACCTAATTACTAATTTGTTAGCAAAAAAAGACAATACAATGACCAAGTTTTGTGCAGAAGATCTAGTTCTTTCAAATAAAACAATCAAAACTGAAATCCATTGAGAACTGAGGGAGGACAGATGATTTCACTGAAAATAAAAAAAGTTGCAAACAAATTGTTTACAACAAGAAAATCAAGAAACAAATGACCAAGTTTTGTTCCTCAAGGTAAGACCGACCCAAAACGTCAACCAGAACTGAGAGAGGAGATATAATTCTAATGAGAGGCCTGGAAAAATGTTAATCTGGCCTAATTACTAACTCGTTAACAAAAAATTTGACAAAATACCAACCAAGTTTTGTGCGGCGTGATGAGTTCTTTCAAACAAAACAATTGGAACGCAAATCCGTAGAGAACTGACAGAGGAGATATATGATTGAACTGAAAACAAACAAAAATGTAAAACTGTTTACAACAGCAAAGTCAACAAACAAACGGCCAAGTTTTGTTCCTTGTGGGAAGAGCGACCCAAAACGATCAGAACTGAAACTGGACGAGGAAATACAATTCTAATGAGAAGTCTGAGAACTCGTTAAGTTGACCTAATTTTACCAGGTCGTTAGCAAAAAAGAGTTAACAAAACATACAATGACCAAGTTTTGTGCAGAAGATCTAGTTCTTTCAAATAAAACAAACAATCAGAACTGAAATCCATTGAGAACTGAGGGAGGAGAGATGATTTCACTGAAAATAAAGTTGCAAACAAATTGTTTACAACAAGAAAAATCAAGAAACAAATGACCAAATTTTGTTCCTTGTGGGAAGATCGACCCAAAATGTCGATCAGAACTGAAACTGGACGAGGAAATGAGAGAGGACCATAGGTCCTGTTAACCGACAATTGTCCGTCATTGACGGATTTTTTTTAGCTATGACGGAAAAATCTGAAGGCCGTCGGTCATTTTGACGGATGTTTACCGTTACCATTACCAATAACAATGATAGCCTAATAATAACAATAATAAAACATAATGAAACACACAATTGAAATGATTGGCAAGTTGTGGCAGAGTTTTCTTACATATAGTATACATAGTCTTCACTGCCGTCACTTTCAATCTGAGCCGACGTTGTGGCAGTCTTGATGTTCAGTGCATAGGCTGCTCATGTATACATCGTAGCCACTGCGCAAGGCTGTTCCCCCCCATCGCGCTCCTGACCGCGCTCTGACTTTTCTAACCACTAGCACAGTGAGATGTATTAATGTTTCCCTTCTCTGCAGAAGACACGTCATTTTTGCTATTAAAAAAAGAGATGCATTGGGTTGTTTGTGTCGTTTCCCTGCCTGTACGTCTTAATGCAATAGCGCTCATTTAGGCTAGTTGTCTTCTTGTTTTTAAAATGAAAACACATGTCGATTTATTGTATTCTTCCCCAGCAAGCTTAGGAAGCTTAGGAACATCACTGCTCGAATATCTGCTAAACTATCATTTTAATGAGAGCACGGGTAGACAAACTAACATTTAAACATAACTTCGTTTTATTTAAGACCTTCCGTGTCAGGTTCCAGGCTCCGCGGGGTGCAGAAAGACCGCATGCTGCAGGATTTCCTCCCTATGAAGAGAGTACTAGCAGGGTCGGGAAATCCAACTTTCAGAGGCTCTTGCCGGCTTCCGATCACTTCCCTGGGAGAAATATGTTTCCCGACTTCCGAACTTTGGCTGAAGTGGCGCTGGTTATTCCAGTCTCCAGTGTCGCAGCAGAGCGCGGGTTCAGCCTTCAGAATAAAATTAAAACGTCAATGAGAAGTCGTCTGTCCGAGGCAAAGACGCAAAATTTAATGACAATTGCCTCGGCAGCAGTCTCCATCGACGACTTCGATTATGCACAAGCGAGCTCCCAATTTAAATCCATGCGGGCCAGAAGGAAGGTTTGAGCTCACGCAAACAGGTCAAATTAGATTGTCACTTAAATCGTTGTAGTGGACTGTTCATATTTGAACTGCAATTGTCTTGCTACGTTGTAAAATAACATTGTTCATACGCCCGTTAAGGCACAACAGCCGCAATGTTTTTAGCGGAGGGAAAATGGGTTCACAAGTGACCGAACGTCAGAATCTCTGTTCATCTTTTTGCATCATAAATACATAAATAAATGATTAAATAATACAAGTTTGTTCTGTGAATTCATTTTTAAATGAAAATGAGTCCATGAAAACACAAGTTATTAAATATATAGCATTTATAGCCTATATACATTGTCATTTAAAAAAGTTAAAATAAAATGACAGATAATAATGGACAAATGACGGAATTTTTACGACCCTGTCCGTCAAAATGACGGACAATGAAAAAGTCTAACGTAACCACTGGAGAAGACAAACAATTCTAATGAGAAGTCTGAGAACTCGTTAAGTTGACCTAATTTCACCAGTTCGTTAGCAAAAAGTTTACAAGACAAACAATGACCAAGTTTTATACAGAAGCTCTCGTTCTTTCAAATAAAACAAACAGTCAGAACTGAAATCCATTGAGAACTGATGGAGGGAGGAGACACGATTTAACTGAAAAGAAACTAAAAGTTGTAAACTATTTGCTTACAACAGGAAAATCAACAACCAAGTTTTGTTCCTCAAGGGAAGATCTACCCAGAACATCGATCAGAACTGGAATCGGATGAGAAATAAGAGAGGATATAAAATTCTCGTGAGAGGCCTGGAAAATTTGTTAATTTGGCCTAATTACTAACTCGCTAGCAACAAAACAACGACCAAGCTGTGTGTGGAGTGATGAGTCCTTTCAAACAAAACAAAACAATCGAAACAGAAGTCTGTGGAGAACTGACTGAGGAGATACGATTTTACTGAATTGTGGACGACAGACAGAGGACGCAACGACTCGGCAATAACTGCTTGGCCTCGTGGCCAGGTGAGCTAACGAAGTTGAAGCACAAACCATGATATCAAAAGGGGTGTTCACACGGCACATATTTGCATCGATGCTGCACCGATGTATTTTGTTGCGATATATCTTACACCGGTGTAAATTTTGTGGAGCGTTCACACGTCACAAACCTGCTTACTAGAGAGAAGCGTGTTCGCACCGGTGCAGCCCCACTTGCGTTCACACGGCAGTTTTTGCGACCGTGCTATACGATAGTAATGCGGAAATGAAATATGAGCATGCGTGAAAATGTACTTCCTTTTCCCGGTTGTCATGGCATCACCAAGCGCCGGGAAAACAACGTGGATGAAGACACCAGTGTTGCCAGATACTGCTGACGGTTTCCAGCCCAAAATATGTTCAAATCCGCCAAAACGCGCTTAAAACCGCCCAATCTGGCAACACTGGAAGACACGCAGTTCTGTTGTTGTTGATATTCGCCATTTTGGAAGCGCAAAATACCAGGATGCAAATTATGCAATGCCCGTATGTAATCAACTCTCCTCACGCGTAGCGAGTCTACCCCTGTAGCGTTCAGACGTCCCATTTTATAATCGGTGCTGCCCCGCAAACTAGCATTTACTCCAGAGTAAATTTCTTAAACCACCTCCCGAGCAGGGTTAGATTTGCACCGGTTTAAGCAGCTTTCAGGGGCTACACCGGTTTAGCTTTGTACCGTGTGAACGCTCTACCGGGGCAGCCCCGGTGCTACACCGGAGTAAAAGCTGCCGTGTGAACACCCCTAAAGAGCTTCAACAAGCACGTGTTCCAACCCTCTCCAAGCACTTGATGGCAATGATAACTAAACTTGCTTGTTTTTGCCCCTCCCCCCCAAAGCAGTTAACACTCCTTGACAAGAGCAGTACACGATAAACGATGTCACTCGTTCCACACCATGAGAAACATAAAACATTCAACCAAACGCTGAGGGCAGCGAAGTAATGAAGTCTAAGAGGGACGGAGTTCGATTACCCTAGAGATACAAGTTTACGTTTTGCTGAAACGTTACCGTCCGTGAAAGATTTTTGGGGGTTTTATGATGCTCAAATGGTTTAGAGTCTTGACACGTTGTTTGTAGGAACCTCACTAGACCTGCGCTACCTGTAGTGTTGCTGTTACTATGGTTACCACGTAAAAGATGCAAGTAATTCCTGAGATCGGTGTCAATCGGCTCAATCCTAAAGATCCGACACGTACTGCGTAGGCTGAAAGACCTGTACATTAGCGCGCACGCACACACAGTAGTAGTCTGACTTTTTATAAATGTGACTCAATTAATACACAGGTACAGAAATGCAGTGTAGCGCAACATGACAAATCAATTGGCACACACACACACACACACACACACAAGGAATCATCATCTCGAGCTTTTTCACCCAATCTAGCAGCCTGCCGTGAAGCTGATTATCACACCGATTACATAATCTCTAACAAAATCACACCGTGTGTGTGTTCAGTTCGTTACAACAAAATCAGAGCATTAAACATCAGACTGATGCAGCACCAGTGACGACAGCCACCCGCCAGTCACTGCGCGGCTTTAAAACCAAAAAGGTGTTTCCTGCACAGATATACGCTCACCGGCCACTTTCTTAGGGTGTTTTCACACCTGGTCCCCTTTAAAGGAACCAGACTCAGTCCTCTTTAAGTGGACCAACAGAAAAAGAACCCAGTTCTTTTTGTGTTCACACTGTGAATTTATTACAAAGAGGACTGGGTTCTCTTTCTGGTCCAGTTAAGCTTTGATGGGGCCTCAGTCCTCTTTCTGTTCACACCAGGTCCTCTAGAGCCCTCAGACCCCCAGTGCACGGAATTCTGGGTAATTTTCTCTTGAATCAAAATGTCTGCTGCCATGCTTGCCCTGCTGTATTCTTTGAGCAAAATAGTGCGGATTAAGGAAAATAAATTTATTCCAGCTATCTATGAGCACAAAACACGGCTGGTAAGTTCCAAAAGGAAGTTGAGTTTCCCTGCTACAGTCACGTGACCAACTACGACAAACGAAGAAGGTTAAACTACAGTGAAAAAGGCGACGTGAACCCGGTGTGCTTTTTGTTCACAATGCGCAGATTAGGCGAACCGTACCGTTGATTTTTAGCCACCACCTCCTGAGGTGGTCTCAGTTCGGTTCGCTTTAAAGGGGTCTGGGTACGGTCGGAGTGTTCACATATTATGCGCAAAAAATGCTGAGTCATCGATCTGAGTTTGGTTAGATGGCTGAAAGGGACCAAGTGTGAAAACACCCTTAGGAACACCCCTACCTCCACCTGCTGTTTTCTGCAGTTCTCGAAAAATCGGCCAATCCCTTGCGTGACAGCAGCACGATGCATAAAATCACGCAGATACAACTCAAGAGAGTTTCAGGTAACGTTCACTTCTTCAAACATCAGAACGGGAAAAAAAAAAATCTGCAATCTCAAAAAAGTGTGACTTGCTTTCACTGTGGCGTGGGTGTTGGTTTGAGCCAGATAGACTGGTTTGAGGATTTCAGAAACTGCTGATCTCCTGGGGTTCTCTCGAGAGTTTACACAGATAGAATGGTGCGAAAAACAAAAAACACCACAGACCGAGCGACAGTTCTGTAGGTGGAAACGAATGCCTTGCTGATGAGAGAGGTCAGAGGAAAAATGGCAGATTGGTTCGAGATTTTTTTTCTCTCTTTTTTTTTGCCAGGAAGGATATAGCAACTCATAATCAATCAATCAATCAATCATTCTTTACAACCGTGGTGAGCAGAAAAGCATCTCAGCATGCAACAGCAGAACAACCTTTTGGGTTCCAGTCCTGCAGCCAAGCACAGGAACCTTACCCGGTGTCTGAAAAATCACTCGCTCGTTCACTACAGGGAATTACTACGGGTATATCGAGGGCTATTTTGTGAGCTCATTGGTAAAAAACTGACGCTTTCGGACGCTACTCTGCCGCACCGTTATTTACGTCATTACTGTCGCATGATTAAAACGTGCCAGATCAGTCGGCTGGTGGGTTTTCAAAATAACAAATACACACGTGTGTTTCTGTGATAAATCCATATTATACTGAGCGTATTTCCCACAAACACAGTGTCTGCTGCGTCCTTCAGTTCTTTTAAATCAAGGCTGAATACTTCGCTTCTTCTTCACCGCTGCCTTTTATTAAATCAAATTTAAGGCTTTTGATTAATTCCTCGCTCTGCACTCTAACTTTTATCTGTCTTAGCTTGTTTTCTATACTCTTACTAGTTTTACTTGTACTTGAATGTCCGTTTATAATGCGTTTCTTCCTCTGTCCGTTCCCCCCGACACACTTTGTTCTTTCAGTGCGACCGCAGTGCACGATGGGATATATTGCTTGGCAAGTGATCATCAGTCATGCACTACTTTTCACAATGCATTGTGGGATACTCCGAGTGCACTATATAGGGTGTAAAGATTCTCACTGTACAACCCCGATTCCAAAAAAGTTGGGACAAAGTACAAATTGTAAATAAAAACAGAATGCAATAATTTACAAATCTCAAAAACTGATATTGTATTCACAATAGAACATAGACAACATATCAAATGTCGAAAGTGAGACGTTTTGAAATTTCATGCCAAATATTGGCTCATTTGAAATTTCATGACAGCAACACATCTCAAAAGAGTTGGGACAGGGGCAATAAGAGGCTGGAAAAGTTAAAGGTACAAAAAAGGAACAGCTGGAGGACCAAATCGCAACTCATTAGGTCAACTGGCAATAGGTCATTAACATGACTGGGTATAAAAAGAGCATCTTGGAGTGGCAGCGGCTCTCAGAAGTAAAGATGGGAAGAGGATCACCAATCCCCCTAATTCTGCCCCGACAAATAGTGGAGCAATATCAGAAAGGAGTTCGACAGTGTAAAATTGCAAAGAGTTTGAACATATCATCATCTACAGTGCATAATATCATCAAAAGATTCAGAGAATCTGGAAGAATCTCTGTGCGCAAGGGTCAAGGCCGGAAAACCATACTGGGTGCCCGTGATCTTCGGGTCCTTAGACGGCACTGCATCACATACAGGCATGCTTCTGTATTGGAAATCACAAAATGGGCTCAGGAATATTTCCAGAGAACATTATCTGTGAACACAATTCACCGTGCCATCCGCCGTTGCCAGCTAAAACTCAATAGTTCAAAGAAGAAGCCGTATCTAAACATGATCCAGAAGCGCAGACGTCTTCTCTGGGCCAAGGCTCATTTAAAATGGACTGTGGCAAAGTGGAAAACTGTTCTGTGGTCAGACGAATCAAAACTTGAAATTCTTTATGGAAATCAGGGACGCCGTGTCATTCGGACTAAAGAGGAGAATCCAACATATGCTCCCATCCAGACGACGTCTCTTTCAGGGAAGACCTTGCATTTTCCAACATGACAATGCCAAACCACATACTGCATCAATTACAGCATCACGGCTGCGTAGAAGAAGGGTCCGGGTACTGAACTGGCCAGCCTGCAGTCCAGATCTTTCACCCATAGAAAACATTTGGCGCGTCATAAAACGGAAGCTACGACAAAAAAGACCTAAGACAGTTGAGCAACTAGAATCCTACATTAGACAAGAATGGGTTAACATTCCTATCCCTAAACTTGAGCAACTTGTCTCCTCAGTCCCCAGACGTTTACAGACTGTTGTAAAGAGAAAAGGGGATGTCTCACAGTGGGAAACATGGCCTTGTCCCAACTTTTTTGAGATGTGTTGTTGTCATGAAATTTAAAATCACCTAATTTTTCTCTTTAAATGATACATTTTCTCAGTTTAAACATTTGATATATCATCTATGTTCTATTCTGAATAAAATATGGAATTTTGAAACTTCCACATCATTGCATTCCGTTTTTATTTACAATTTGTACTTTGTCCCAACTTTTTTGGAATCGGGGTTGTACATTCGGACAGCACTACAAAATGGCAACCTCGCTATATATAGTGAGTCGGGAGTGATTTCGGACACAGGGTTAGAAAGTTCCTATTAAAGTGGCCGGTGAGTAGATGGTTGTTGGTCTGGTGCAGCCTGTAGCTGCAGATCCAAGTGTTTGTGCAGCTTATTACACCAACATAAGGAACCACAATGAACGCAAATATTGTGGGTTTTCACGGACCTCCTGTGTCATGCGACATTGTTAAGTAAACTGTGCTGTAATTACAGCTGGCATATGCTGTGGAGACGGGTTTCTTTAGCGTCGCATCGAGGGTGGATTCAAGGTTGTCGCAGAAAAGCTGAAAAGCTTTTGAACATGAAGACAAGAGAGATAGCGAGAGAAAGATTCTCTCTCTGGTACTTTTTCCACACGCACAAAAAATAAAAATCACGACACAACAGAAATGGCACCAAAGGGCCTCCATTTTCACCCTCATTCAAAATTCCGATTCTACACATGCAATGAAATGGAAATCTCCATATCTCGACACACCTGGTAAAGCAGTGTTGCCCAACCTGATCCAGTCCTGCTCCAGTGTACATTATGAGATCATCACGTCTTTCAGGTCCCTCTCTTTCATTGTCCTAAAACAGTGTGGTAAAGCCAATGCCTCTGGACCCAAATCAATTCACATGACCGGGTTTAAATTATTTTAAAAAAAAAAAACAATGCAGTTTCTTTCATCTCATTACAGTGAGGAAAAGTATTTGATCCCTTGCTGATTTTGTTGGTTTGGCCACTAATAAAGACTCGATCAGTCTGTAATATTATTGGTAGGTGTAGTCGAACATGCTGAGACAGAATATCACAAGGAAAATCAAGAAATCAACTTTAAAGAATTTGCATTAATTTATTTGCATTTTATTGAGGAAAATAAGTATTTGAACCCTCTTGCCAAAAGGACTTAGTACTTTGTGGCAAACCCCTTATTAGCAAGCACAGAGGTCAGATGTTTTTTGTAGTTGATGACCAGGTTTCTGCACATATTAGGAGGAATTTTGGTCCACTCTTCTTTGCAAATGACCTCTAAATCATCAAGATTCCGTGGCTGTCGCTTGGCAACTCTGAGCTTCAGCTCTCTCCATAGATTTTCTATAGGATTCAGGTCCGGAGACTGGCTGGGCCACTCCATGACCTTGATATGTTTCTTCTTCAGCCATTCCTTGGTTGCCTTGGCTGTACGCTTTGGGTCATTATCCTGCTGGAAGACCCATCCACGACCCATTTTAAGCTTCCTGGCAGAGGGAAGGAGGTTTTCGCTTAGGATTTTACGGTACATGGCTCCGTCCATCCTCCCATTGATACGGTGAAGTAGCCCTGTGCCCTGTGCAGAAAAACACCCTCAAAGCATAATGTTACCACCTCCATGCTTGACAGTAGGGATGGTGTTCTTGGGGTCATAAGCAGCATGTCTCTCCCTCCAGACACGACGGGTTGAATTGATGCCAAAGAGCTCAATTTTGGTCTCATCTGACCATAACACCTTCTCCCAGTCACTCAGATGTTCATTGGCAAAGTTCAGGCGGGCCTGCACATGTGCTTTCTTAAGCAGGGGTACTTTGCGAGCACTGCAAGATGTTCGACCATTGCGGTGTAAAGTGTTACCAACTGTTTGCTTGGTGACTGTGATCCCAGCTGCTTTAAGATCATCCACTAACTCTGCCCGTGTTGTATTAGGTCTATTTCTCACCGTTCTCATGATCCTGGAAACCCCACGAGGTGAGATCTTGTTTGGAGCCCCAGACCTAGGTCGATTGATGATCATGTTGTGAGTCTTGTACTTGCGCACAATTGCACCAACAGTTGTCACCTTAACACCCAGCTTCTTGCTAATGGTTTTGTAGCCCATACCGGTCTTGTGCAGGTCTACAATCTTCTCCCTTAAATCCACAGAAAGCTCTTTAGTCTTTCCCATGTTGGAGAGTTTGGAGTCTGACAAACTGATTGATTCTGTGGCCAGGTGGCTTTTATACAAGTCATTAGTGATATCAGGTGTCTTCAATTTAGGTGACAAGGTAATTTGGAGAGTCTAACGCTACGTTCACACTGCAAGGCTTAATGCTCAATTCCGATTTTTTTGTGAGGTCGTTCACATTAACAAATATATGCGACTTGTATGTGATCCTCAGTATGAACGAAAAGCGACCTAAAAGTGTTCCGCATGCGCATTGCAGGATACGACGACGTCACACGCAGTGAGCATGGCCAGTGTTTACGGAAGTAAAACCGCCCGGTTGCGGTATGACCCATCCAATCTAGCTTGAATAGCTGCATCCCCCCAAATGGAAATCAGCTCCCTAACCTCTGCGTCCTTCCATTGAGAAGATTCAGAACCTTCACAGCCCGAAGCGTCCCTCGCATTGATGTCATGCGCAGGGGCGCAGATACGTTTTTTGAACTGGGGGGGACAAAGCTGCCAGCAAACCAACCCCAACCCCGATATGCCTGTCAAACTTCTTGTGGGTTACCATAGCAACCAAGCTCGAGCTCGCAACCTGTGCAGTCTGCGCAGCTCAACCAACCGAATATCAGTCTTTGTTTTGTTTTATGTGAATTGTTGCAACTATGTATACACTGCTGTGCACCTCAATAAACCGAATGGTAATTAGTCTTTTGATTTTTCCGTGAGGTTTGCCTTATGCAAAGAAAGACAGCATAGACGTTTTTTCCTCCCTATAAGTGGGGGGGGACCGAACGAGGTGAATTTAAATCTGGGTGGGACGAATCCCACCCGTCCCACCCTCTATCTGCGCCCGTGATTATGCGCCATGTTGTTGTAACTTTTTTTGAGAGACCCGCCGCCTACTTCAGCGCAGAATAGTGACGTTTGTGGCTTGTTGATGACGTGTAAGTCGGATGAATGCGATCTGGCGGTTCAGACTGAAGTCGCATATGAAAAGAGCGGATAGGAATCAGAATTAGGACCACATATCCAAACGGCCTGGGTCGGATTTGAAAAAAATCGGATCTGTGTCGTTCATATTGTCAATAAAAGATCGGATACAGGTCACATATGGGCGAAAAGATCGGATTTGAGTCACTTCAGCCTGCAGTGTGAACGTAGCCTAACTTGTCTGTATTAACAAGAACTCTTGATGGTTACTAGGGGATCAAATACTTCTTTTTCTCAATAAAATACAAATAAATTAATATAGATATTTAAAAGTTATTTTCTGGATTTTTCTTTTTGATATTCTGTCTCCACATGTTAGAATACACCTACCATTAAAATTACAGACTGATCAAGTCTTTCTTAGTGGGTAAACCAACAAAATCAGCAAGGGATCAAATACTTGTTTTCCCCACTGTATCTCTAGCCGCTTTATCCTGTTCTACAGGGTCGCAGGCAAGCTGGAGCCTATCCCAGCTGACTACGGGCGAAAGGCGGGGTACACCCTGGACAAGTCGCCAGGTCATCACAGGGCTGACACATAGACACAGACAACCATTCACACTCACATTCACACCTACGGTCAATTTAGAGTCACCAGTTAACCTAACCTGCATGTCTTTGGACTGTGGGGGAAACCGGAGCACCCGGAGGAAACCCACGCGGACACGGGGAGAACATGCAAACGCCGCACAGAAAGGCCCTCGCCGGCCACGGGGCTCGAACCTGGACCTTCTTGCTGTGAGGCGACAGCGCTAACCACTACACCACCGTGCCGCCCCGCAGTTCATTTTAAAAAAAAAAAAATTAAAAAAAAAAAATTTATCAGAGTCCAGGCTCAGTGCCCACAGTCACTGAAAGCGGCAGACGGAGAAACACTGGGCTAGTCAAAGAGGAAAGAAAGACTGTGTGCTCGGTGTGTGACGGGGAGGCCAAGCTAGAGAGACACACTTCTCTTCACTATAAAACAAGAAAGGGCCACACCCAAGCTCTGCTTACTACGACTGATGTACTACAGACTATTACTGTACGACGACACCCTGTGTCCGCCATGTGTTTATCTGGGTTTCTTCTGGGTTCTCTGACCTTCCAAAACCATGCAGGTAGGCAGAGTGGAGACTATACACTACTCACAGGCGTAAAGGAGGAGTGTGTGAATGAGATGTGGGAGAGTTTTGTATATAAAAAAAAATCACTTCATTTTGCTTTTACTTAAGTTACTGAACTTATTTAAATTTATTTAATTTTTATTTATTCTTTTTTCAGACAATTGTATCTTCTATTTTTTAGACGTTTGCTTCTTTGATTCAGGAGCTTGGCAGCAAATTTGAATTTCCCTCCGGGGATTAATAAAGTAATTCTGAATTCACCGCACTAGTAATAGCTGTAGTAGTCGCAGCAGTAAGCAGTAGGGACGGGTCATGATTTTTGAATATCTGAAGTCATTAAAATCCACCCATCCATTATCAGTAGCCGCTTTATCCTGCTCTACAGGGTCGCAGGCGAGCTGGAGCCTATCCCAGCTGACTACGGGCGAGAGGCGGGGTACACCCTGGACAAGTCGCCAGGTCATCACAGGGCTTCATTAAAATATTTATATACATCAAATAGTTTATGCGACTATCATCTCGTCTTAAAATATATTTTTTTTCCCTCCTTGTTTTGGTGCTTGGTAGTAAGTAATGCTTACTGGTGGCAGTAATGCACTTAAACGTTGATTGTCAACCACCATGAAACAGAAGAACAACATGTTCCTGGAAGGTGCCATGAAGAGAAACGCTACTCATTTTTGTTTCAGTATCTCAGAAGAGTGAAACTGATGGAGAGAATTTCTTTTCTTTTTTTTTTTTAAAGACAGACAGGATATAGTAAGATATCCCAATCCACACTCCATACCAGTTGGTGGCGGTAATGCACCATAATGTTTGCCAACCGCCATAAAAACACCAAGAAGAAGCAGCCATGAAGGGGCTGTGAGATTTTCAGGCTTCCTATTTTAATAGAATTGTCAAACTGTGGAACTCTACTTGTAACTATGCCCCTAAAATCTGTTTTTCTACTCTGACCTCTTTTCAAACCTACGTCAGGCAAACCTTGTTCCACCTTCTGGAAAACACTTTCGATGTCGATCGGCCGTGCACTTGGTCGTTTGTGAGATCGTACCCTTGTCATCGTTAGAGTTTAATATCTGTATCATGTTAATTGTTCTTTTTTAGCTTACTTTAACCCTTTGGTGACTGACCCCTTGAACATGGTTCCTCCAGGAACGATGACGTTTCAGTCGTCAAGACAACGGAAAAACTAAAATACAAGAGCATTTTGTTTTGTGCACAAGAGCATTGTGACGTATCTTTCTGTTTTTGTATTTTAGTTCTTCTGTTGTCTTGACAACTGAAAAGTCATAGTTCCTGGAGGAACCATTTTCAAGGGGTCAGTCACCAAAGGGTATTGTGTTTATTCATTTATACATAGTTTTAATTATTTGGGCGGTGCCTCGCATGGGTACTTTCGGGTCCCGTTCGTGCCGACCCCTTTGGGTGGCTTTCTTGTCAGTTATTTTTATTTTATTTATTTTTATTTATTTTTTTTTTGCTCATTGATTTTTGCATTTTTGTAATTTGATGTGAGAAGTCATGCCCAATAAAGGAATTAAAAAAAAAAAAAAAAAAGACGCAAACTCTGCTAGGTAAAGCTGACATTGCTCTATGGTTGTGTGTTTGTTCGCAAGTAGTACCAAGTATTTACCAGTAGTAGTCGGAGTATATGGAATCAATTTTGTGCCAAAATGTTCATACAATACTTTTGAAATATCAAACAAATGACAAATCAAAATACAAAAAAAGAAAGTCAATTTTCTTAGACTGGCAAACAAATTATTCGTGTAATCGTGCAAAATATCAGTCTATTACTCTTCAGAAACCTTTTATTCCGCGTCTTTCTCAGTTTTGTTTGACGTAATTTATTTTGGTTGCGATTCCAGCTTTCTCGTTTGCGCTCCCTGACTTTTTGCTTGCAGTTTTGGCACAAACTTCACGTGTGGGTGGGCTGTCCAGGAATGCATTCCCATTGGCTAACTTGTGTTTGACTGACAGCTACGCTCAGCCATTCCCTACTCGGACAACAAAGTGTAAATTCAATATCATAGTCGCCACTGAAGTCCACTCCATCCTTGTTTACCGTTAATGGATCGGTCACTCGTCAAACAGTCCGCCAGAATCCGAGTAAATGGCCGCAACAGCCTCCGGGAGAATGGCTGAGCGTAGCTGTCAGTCAAACACAAGTTACCCAATGGGAATGCGTTCCTGGACAGCCCACCTACACGTGAAGTTTGTGCCAAAACTGCAAGCAAAAAGTCAGGGAGCGCAAACGAGAAAGCTGGAATTGCAACCAAAATAAATTACGTCAAACAAAACTGAGAAAGACGCGGAACAAAAATAAAAGGTTTCTGAAGAGTAATAGACTGATATTTTGCACGATTACACAAATAATTTGTTTGCCAGTCTAAAAAATTTGATTTTTTTTCTTTTTTTGTATTTTGTCATTTTTGTTTGATATTTCAAAAGTATAGTCTGAGCATTTTGGCACAAAATTGATTCCATAGGAGTAGAAAGTACAACCCCTAATCAGAAAACGCTGGGACGGTATGTTGAAACTGAAAAAAACTGATTAAGACTCACTTGTTCCTTGAAACAGTCTGGATGGTCCTTTTTTGTTTTTGGTCTGGAGCACATGGCGTTCATTTCTTCCAAAAAAAAACAAAAAAAAAAGATCTAGAATACTGATTCATCTGACCACAAAACACGTTTCCACTGTGTGATGGTCCATCCCAGATGCCTCCGAGCCCAGAGACGTCGATGGACAACGTTAACATAAGGCTTCCTTTTTGGACAGTAAAGTTTTAACTGGTGTTTGTGGATGTAACTCGGTATTGTAGCTTGATAAAAGGTTTGCCAAAGTAATCCCGAGCCCATGTGGTCCTCTCAGCTGTAGATGAATGACGGTTCTTGATGCCGTGTGAGGGATCGGAGATCACGGGTGTTCAGATTAGGCTTGAGCCCTTGACCTTTAGGCACCGAAATTCCTCCAGATTCCTTGAATTATTTCATGATATTATGCACCATAGAGGGTGAAATAGCCAAATCCCTTCCTATCTTTCTTTGAGGAACACCGTTTTTAAAACATTTAAATTCTTTTCTTATGTTTCTGTTGACAACCTGGAGATTCTCGTCCCATCTTTACTTCTCAAACACTAGGCCTTTCCTGGATACCGATTTTGTGCCAAAACATGATTGCAAATCAATCACCTGTTGCAAATTACATCATTATTTAACGGTTTTACTTCATTACTAGCCTGAATCGCCCTGTCCCAACAAATGCAGGAATGGATGTATATTAACAAATGAAATGAAGAAGTTAACCAACAAAACATGAAATATCTTGAATTCAGGGTAGCACGGTGGTGTAGTGGTTAGCGCTGTCGCCTCACAGCAGGAAGGTCCGGGTTCGAGTCCCGTGGCCGGCGAGGGCCTTTCTGTGCGGAGTTTGCATGTTCTCCCCGTGTCCGCGTGGGTTTCCTCCGGGTGCTCCGGTTTCCCCCACAGTCCAAAGACATGCAGGTTAGGTTAACTGGTGACTCTAAATTGACCGTAGGTGTGAATGTGAGTGTGAATGGTTGTCTGTGTCTATGTGTCAGCCCTGTGATGACCTGGCGACTTGTCCAGGGTGTACCCCGCCTTTCACCCGTAGTCAGCTGGGATAGGCTCCAGCTTGCCTGCGACCCTGTAGAACAGGATAAAGCGGCTAGAGATAATGAGATGAGATCTTGAATTCATCCTGTCTGTAATGAAATACAAGTCGAAATAATTTAGAACATTTAGGGGGAAAAAAAAAAAAAAATCACTTTTCATTTGCATTTTCCATACCATCCAAATTTTTTTTTTAATTATTGTCATTCTGAAACCGTATTCGCCATGATTTGGTAAGTTTGCTACAGGACTATAAAAGAGTTATACTGAATTAAATCAAATTAACTACATTATACTGATTTGGGGGAGAGAGAGAGAGAGAGAGAGAGAGAGAGAGAGACACACACACACACACACACACACACACACACACACACTGATCAGCCTACAGGGAGAATATACCCAGAATATTTCAGTTCACCATGGGCAGCACGTCAGATCAGCAGATGGAGGGTGATAGTACGACCAGAACTCACTCACTCTCTCTCTCTCTCTCTCTCTCTCTCTCACACACACACACACACACACACACACACACACACACACACACGGAAAACAGTGGGGTGGATCTGAAGCGCCGCTCTAAATCGAAATCGCATACGTTGGCTAAACAGGAATTTTCTCTCAAATATGCGATAGATGTGTTCACAACACACACACGAGCTAGGAGGGGAGTGGTCTCTGTGTGACTGCTCACACTGCAGAGGAGGTCGAACTGCTGCAGTGCTGCGTGGGTAAGAAAGAGAGAGAGAGAGAGAGAGAGAGAGAGAGAGAGGAAGAGAGAAGGAGGTAGGGAGAGTGCGCGCACACACACAAAACCATGAGTCATGGAGAGTAGGTTCCTAATGCACAGTCTCAATAAGGTCTCCAGAGAGCACCAGTTAAATGCTGTTGGTCACATGACATGATACATATGAGAGAGAGAGAGAGAGAGGGGGAAAAAAAAAAAAACAGTCAGGTTTCACTACAGTCTCCTTTCTCCAACAAAGCAGACTGGCCAGCCACGTCCACGGGTGTCCGTTATCATACAGCTTTATCACGCCACCTTACTTTGTCCTTTTAATACGAGCTCACGTCCTCGAAAGTCATTCAAAACTTTAACTCTGGCTGAAATCAAGATGATCAACATCTGGTGCAGAGGTTCTCGGTGCCAACCAAAATGGTGGCACGGCTGAAATCTCAGTCCTGTCTCTCTCAGAGCGAATTCTTGAGTCTGCGCTCAGGACTTATCGGGGTCGGCGCTCACAATCACGGTTTCACACAGAGGAGTTCCTTCTGAACCATGAATCGATGGTGCAAGTCACTGCAAACGAGGAGCTGATCTCAGAAATTTTTTTAGCCGTGTGGGTTTGCGTAACAACATGTGCGTCTTTCCACGATGCTCACGGTACAAGTGAACAGACTGCGTGCTCCAGTCCTGTTTGCTTTTATACATCATTATCTGCAACAACCTGCTCCCTGCGATCACTAAAGACGACACAGGGAGTAGCGGAACGAGTTGAAGCGAGCACGTTACTGGGTACGTGGTACCGAGACCTGATGCGGCTCGTGCCTGCAGGTCAGTTGAAGCAAATCCCGGATGGCCGGTTTCAAACGATCCTGATGATTGATTTTGTGCTTGGGTGTGTTTATATGTTTAGGAACATTTCTTCCCACTGATGCCAAAGTGCTTCTTGTAAAAGGATTGTAAACACTCGCTCGCAAGAAACAAAACAGTATGACACACTGACTGCAGCAACACACTTGAGTCTGCATGGAGAACGAGATCAGCAATTGAGATACTGGATCATCATTAGCATGAGAGATAGAGATCAGGGAAAGCGAGCGAGAGAAAGACAGAGATGTTAAGAGAGGAGGAGGAGGAGGAATGTGCTATTACAACAACCATGATAGATCAGGGCAGCACTGCAGAACACCAAGATTGCATTTATACACACACACACACACACACACACACACACACTCTCTCTCTCTCTCTCTCTCTTAATTACAGAGTAAATCACAGAGCCACTGCAGTGACTTCAGTAATGAACGCTGGACGTCACACAATCAGGGGACCTTCTACGGTAGTTTCTCGTTCAGACAGACACAACAAGGTGGATTACTCTCACCGCTCACTCACTCACTCGCATGTACAGCACTGTGCAAAAGTCTTAGGCACATATCAAGAAATTCTTAAAAATAAAGAATGAAATATTTCAATATTAAAAAAAAAAAAAAAAAACTACTATAAACAGCAAGCCATAATAAATGAAAAAGTCAATGTTTGGTGTGGGCGGCACGGTGGTGTAGTGGTTAGCGCTGTCGCCTCACAGCAAGAAGGTCCGGGTTCGAGCCCCGTGGCCGGCGAGGGCCTTTCTGTGCGGAGTTTGCATGTTCTCCCCGTGGGTTTCCTCCGGGTGCTCCGGTTTCCCCCACAGTCCAAAGACATGCAGGTTAGGTTAACTGGTGACTCTAAATTGAGCGTAGGTGTGAATGTGAGTGTGAATGGTTGTCTGTGTCTATGTGTCAGCCCTGTGATGACCTGGCGACTTGTCCAGGGTGTACCCCGCCTTTCGCCCGTAGTCAGCTGGGATAGGCTCCAGCTTGCCTGCGACCCTGTAGAAGGATAAAGCGGCTAGAGATAATGAGATGAGATGTTTGGTGTGAGACGACCCTTTGTTTTAAAAAAAAAAGTCGTCTGAGGTCCAGTGAGGTCAGTTTTATGCAGAAATGAGCTGTAGATTTTACTGAGCATCTTACAGAACCAGCCACAGTTCTTCTGGACACGGTCACACTCACTTCATTTTGCACCAAAACTCAGTAGCCTTCATTACGATTTCCTTTTTAATCTGAAAAGTGCTCTCGTTAACAGTTATTCCATGTAATCGAGTCGTACATGAGCTGGTAGCTGATGAGGCGCATAGCACCGAACTGTCTAGAACCCCATGTACAACGAGACTGGGTGGAAGAACTGTTTTATTCTATCCACAGTCATTGGGTTTTGAGAAACAGAGCATTTTTGTTATTTTTTGCAAATTTGATCAATAAAAGCTTTATACAAAACATCCGACAAAATCATTTCTGCTTAGGCTGTAAATAAACTGGCGAAATGCCAGCAGCAACTTGGAAAAATGTTATAAAAATAATTCTTGGGGTGTGTGTGTGTGGGGGGGGGGGGGGGGGGGAACGACACACCCGTTCTTACCATCAAATACCTTCATTCCATAATTTATTGCCTTTTTTTGGGGGGGGGGGTTGTTTTCGAGTAGTTTTTATTTCATCCTCGGCTGGTTCAGGAACACACTCCACCATTTTGTTTTTCTTGACCCACGGTATATAAGCTGATATCCTAGTAGTAGAATAGCCAATCAATCAATCAATCAGAGCGCGCGATTGCTCATATCCAGTGAATGTGGATAGAATAATATGTATTATTTTTTTCGCGGTCCGGTTTCCATCAAATCCTGCGCTCTGATTGGCTGGTGAGCGGGTTCATATCCTATGGTACAGACCCTAGTGACGGACCTCTGGCGACTCATCATTTATCAAAAATCTTATAAATTTTTGCCAGCATTTCTCAGCATAGGGGCGGCACGGTGGTGTAGTGGTTAGCGCTGTCGCCTCACAGCAAGAAGGTTCTGGGTTCAAGCCCCGTGGCCGGCGAGGGCCTTTCTGTGTGGAGTTTGCATGTTCTCCCCGTGGGTTTCCTCCGGGTGCTCCGGTTTCCCCCACAGTCCAAAGACATGCAGGTTAGGTTAACTGGTGACTCTAAATTGAGCGTAGGTGTGAATGCGAGTGTGAATGGTTGTCTGTGTCTATGTGCAGCCCTGTGATGACCTGGCGACTTGTCCAGGGTGTACCCCGCCTTTCGCCCGTAGTCAGCTGGGATAGGCTCCAGCTTGCCTGCGACCCTGTAGAACAGGATAAAGTGGCTAGAAATAATGAGAATGAGATTTCTCAGCATAAATTTTACAGCATGGACAGTGATAACGACAGTCTTCACAGCGAAAGTGAGTTTTACTACCCTGAGGAAGAAGAAATAAAAGAAAACATTTCAGGAGAAAGCTAAAACCTGTAACTGTTGCTAACGCCGAGCAAAAACATGGCTGAATCCTGAATGACTCAATTTTGTATAAATACGGGACTACATAGGCAGCAAAATGTAGTTTTTTTCCTGCCATGGAAGTGCACTTGTATACCGAGGAGGAAGCCATTTGCATTACAGCCGTGAATGAGGATTCAAAATGGCGGCTCGGCTCGGTTATCCCTTTCGGGTGCTCTCGTTTTCTGTTAGAATTTGGTAAAGACAAAAATAAATATATTATTTACCAGCTTAAGGTCGGTCCGTATGGTGAAACACCGTGACCTCGGCCCAGAGGGCCTCGCTCAGTACTTTCAAGACCTCGGTCACGGTATTTCACCATACGGACCTCCCAGCTGGTAAATAACATATGCTGCTCAGATACAAACTATTTTTTTCCTCTAACGTTTAATTTTGTGCTGGAAAACGACTGTTTGGAACGCCGATGTTTTTGTACTGACTCGATAACGCAGACGGCGTAGAACAGAAATCTATAACAAAGTTTGTATGGGGGTGCAAAGACTTTTGCACAGTACTGTGTGTCAGGTTACAAAATGTGTTACTTTACATGTTTTATTAGCTTTTTGTTCTTTTCCACCACCTGTACTTTGTATTTATTTTGGAAAGCACCGGAAATGAAGAGTGCATCAAACACTGATAAGTCTTTTATTTTAATTGACAAGCATGCATGTAAACACACACACGCACTCGGATTAAAATTCATAAACTTAACATCTGTACAAAGGTAATGCCTGTTTATAATCGTCTGAATGACCAAAAGACCGAGGTAATGGCTGACAAAATTGAGGACGATGACTCAATCACAAAACTATCAGGTCGGACACTCAGCGGTGTCGGATTTCAAGTACCTGGGGTCCTGGTTGGAGTCTACTGACGTGGACGTTAAAATATCAGGATGCTCTCACCTGCAGAGCACTAAAGAGCATGAAGAAGATCTTTTTAGTCAAGACTGTCAAGGGAGGTCAAGTTGAGCTACTTCTTGGCCACTGAAGAGCTTGTTCTCCTCGACCTTAACACCAGGGCTCAAAAGATCTCTCGATGGTTGCTACACATGCATGCTGTGCACAATCCTTAACGTTAGCTGGAGGCAGCACGTCACAAACGAAGAATTATTTGGACAGCCACCGAGGATCAGCAGCGAGGAGGATGCAGCTGGCTGGACACTGCTTTAGACATCCAAAGCAGGCAGCTAGTCATCACATGGGAACCGGTGCATGGGCAAAAGAGACGGAGGAGACCAAGAGCGGGTTTCGGTGATGTACTGAAGAAGGACGCAGGAGCTGGGAACTCACAGGAACTGGAATCGTGTTTGAGAGATCACACAGACCGGCAATGCCGGGGTGGCCCTATATTTAGCCAGGACCATCCCCGGCCCAAACCATCAATGGTGGCCTGCTTGGAGCATGGGGAAAATAATTTTCACTAATTTTGGTCACTGATCTTATTCTTGCATTAATCATCAATTCAACTGCACTCTGCATTTTCACATGGCAGCCCAGACGCCGACAGCATCGCAGCAGATTAAATAGACGCTACCAAATAAGGAAATTCTCCCCTCCCCTCTATTGCAGTTGGTTTGGTCCAAGACTCCTCCTCTGTATTGCGGGGAACTTAAACAACATTGGCGCGAAACAGTGCGCGTCAGTGATGGAGGGCAGAAAGAGGCCAGGTGGAACCGAAAGGGCGAAGCTTAAAAAAAGGAAGGTGGTGGCAGCAAAATGTGCCAAATTGACAGACATGTTCTCAAGACCAGCTGGTAGGTTACGAACGATATGGAGTATGATAACCCTGTTTGTCGATTTTATCAGTCTATGCTAGGCCTATAATGTGTCGATAGTTTGCGATGTCAATTCAGCTTTTTGATGTCATGTGAAATCTCGCAATTTACACGGTATAGATGTGGCGTATGTCTTAATTCTAAGAAGAACCGGACATTGCTTTACATCCCAGTTATTAACAATTTTAGATGAACAGGTCCCAAATGTGCTGTTGCGCGTTATTTCCTCATCCAGCCTATTTCATCTCGCTGTCACACCGTGCATTTCCACAGGCGTGCGCACATTGTGGTTATGAACACACAGGCCTAGAAGTCATATTTGATGTTAAATAATTGTTGTTAAATATATAACTTAGAAGAGGTGTATGCGTATGCCAATATTCTAAGCAGAATCGAACACTTGCTTTAGCCTACATTTCATTTAACCATTTTTGAGTTGCCTAATGCGCCCTCACGCTTTATCTGCCGGTTGCTGAGTACCCAGCATTGTTGATTTGCCATTATTTTTGAGGCGTATGCAGCATGTAATGCACAAGCATTGGTTCAAATGCACGCGAGATGGGTGCTTTCGTTATTTTAAGACTATGTGACTAAAAATGTGTTGTGTAATTCGTCTTAAATAACGCGAAACAATCAGCCATACTCGCTGCTTTGCTATTTGGAGTGGCAGTCAGCTGGATTTCGCCCCCGACGTAAAAGTTCATTCCCACACCCGGGCCGAAGATGCCGATTTCTGAAGATGCATGTCCTTGGGATGTGTTTTCAAATATTTTCACTAAGGAACTTTGGGACATGTTGGTGACACAGATAAATGTATATGCGGATTAGACACGCGGCCACACACCATCCCATTTTAAGTGGAGCCCCGTCTCATACTAGATGAAATCGTTAGTCGGTCTCTGCATTACGTTTGTGGTCATTAAACTACCGCGTAATGGAAGTTTTATTAACCCTAAAGTAATGCAGAGAACGACGAACAACATACATCATCACTACCTGAATTTAAACCAAATAAAAAGCATTGTGAAAGAACAGTTATTTGTTTTATCTTTTTTAATGTACTCAAATTCCTCCTCCATTTCAAAGTGGCCTGAATGTGAATTAAACTCCCGGACTGAAAACAGGGCCCACTCCGGCCCTGCAGACCAGAAGATCCATAAGTAAGTCAGTCAGTGAGAGGTTGAGCTGTGACACGTGCGGAAAAAGGGGTTAACCTGCATCCACCTGGTTTATGTCCACTACAGTTAAGCAAATGTAGGAAGGACGAGCTAGTACAGGACCCAAGCCTGGAACCGAGAAGTTTTCACTTTTCCATTAGTGAACACGGTGACAGGAATCACACCATATGACTTATGACCATGTGTGAGAGACTGTTACTAGTACAAAGGTACTTCAAAAAGTTCTCGGCCTCACCCAGGAGAAAGATTGCTCTTGCATTATTTTTCTACATAGTCTCCTTTAACTTCAATGCACTTGGTCCACTGATGTTCATGTTTCGCTGTCCCTTCACGGAACAAGGTCACAAGTTGAGCCTCCAGATTCTCCTCAACAGCATGGATGACTTCATCATCACTCTGAAAACGGTGACTACGCGAGTGGGATTTCAGTTTGGGAAACAGAAGTCAGATGGTGCCAGGTCAGGTGAGGTGAGTAAGGTGCACGGGGCAACGGTTCAAAGCCACATGTGGCTGCTTCTGCCCCTGCCACCTGTCCCGTGTGGACGGGCGTGCAGTCCTGGAGCAACATCACGCCAGCTTGAAACTTTCCTCTCCTTTTTCCTTCGATTGCTTCTTTCATTCGAGTTTTTGTGGACAGCGATAGAAGGCTTTATAGTCTACAGTTCTGCCCCAAAACGGGAGTTACACCCATTGTTTCTGGGGGAGAACGTTTTGAAGTACCCTCATATCATCATCATCACTTCTTTTATATGCTAGTTTTTATCAATTCTCATTTTATACTTTGCAACAGAAACTTTGCCAATACAAAATATCTGTATTTATGACAAAAACACTCTGAAATTTTATATCTCATCTCATTATCTCTAGCCGCTTTATCCTGTTCTACAGGGTCACAGGCAAGCTGGAGCCTATCCCAGCTGACTACGGGCGAAAGGCGGGGTACACCCTGGACAAGTCGCCAGGTCATCACAGGGCTGACACATAGACACAGACAACCATTCGCACTCACATTCACACCTACGCTCAATTTAGAGTCACCAGTTAACCTAACCTGCATGTCTTTGGACTGTGGGGGAAACCGGAGCACCCAGAGGAAACCCACACAGACACGGGGAGAACATGCAAACTCCGCACAGAAAGGCCCTCACCGGCCACGGGGCTCGAACCCGGACCTTCTTGCTGTGAGGCGACAGCGCTAACCACTACACCACCGTGCCGCCCCGAAATTTTATATTTAATATATAAATATTCTATCCACATTCACTGGATATGAGCAATCGTAGGCTCTGATTGGCTACTCTATTACGAGGCTATCAGCTCATATACCGTGAGTAGAGGCAGGGGCGATTCTAGCATCTGATCTTTGGGGGTGCTTAGCCCCCAGAGCTGACAGCACGGGCGATTCTAGCATTGAAGCAAACGTAAACGCTACGTTACATTAAATAAAATTGACTAACACACGGTGGTCTAGCACCGTAGCACTTGTACAGCTCTGCACAAAAGTATCTCGATATGGATGATAAATGTCGTTTTTATCATTCTGTTCATAGACCAGGGAACATCAATATTGCATTATGCATATTATTGTGTTTAACAATTGTAACTCCAGTCCGTACCTTCACATCTCGCTATGCCAGTAATACTCAGGTGCTACTTCGAGTTCCTCATCGGCGTGGAATCCAGTTAAAAAAAAAAAACAAACACCATGTCGTAGCAAGCACTCGCGCGGACAGGCAACCCAATCAGAGGGGACGCGAGGAGGAGGAGAGGTATTTTACTGGTCATAGAACTATCACGTAACAGGTGAATTCAAGAACACACACACGCCCGCGCACACATTCATTGCGCAGTGTGCAAGGGCACTTATTTCTGAAAATTACGTCCAAAAGCAGTGTTTTTGAGGGTGCTGAGCTTGTTTTTGGGGGTGCTTGAGCACCCCCAAAAATAGGCCAAACACGCCCCCGAGTAGAGGAAAAACAAAACGGCAGAGTGTGGTGCTGATCCAACCAAGGACGACATAAAACCTCTGAAAACAAAACTCAAAAAAAGGAATAAAAGTATTCGATGGTAAGAACTTATCGCATTTCTCACAAATCGCTACCGTCCTTTCGAAAGGATTTTGTTGGAGGTTTTGTTTAAAAAAGCTCCGTTGGATAGAATAAAAACTGGTGGATAGGTGAATAGAATAAAACTGTTATTTCACTCACTCAATCTCGTCATACATGCTTACAGCCAGCACTCATGCATCCATAACTCGATTCTGCCGAATAACTGTTTATATATAAAAGAGAGAGAGAAAGAAAATGAGCGAGGGAAGGTTGAGGTACAGAACCATCCCGTAAGAGCAGAACAAGGATCTGCCTGTTTTTCATGAATTTTACATCACGAACGTGTGACGTTACGACAGATCATCATGCACGTAAACACGCACGACAAGCACGCGGTTGTTGTCGTCATCACAACTCTGATGTTTTGCATCGTTCAATGGCTCAGTTACGTCAGGACGTCAGCGGTGCTTCGAAATCCTGTCGGTTATCAGCCGTAACCGAGAGCTTTAAAAGCAGGATGGGTCATTTTGGAGAAACCAGCAAGAGTAAGCTAGATTTTTCCAAGTATCCAAGTGAAAAATCCCACCCTCTGCCTCCAAAACACATGAACGCACATTGCCTGATTACTGCCGGACGATGAGTCCACGAGACAGAGCGTCCAACTCCTTCCTGTCTCACTGATACAAGAAAACCCTTAACATTATCACCATGAATGTAAACGAGGAGCATGGCTGTTGTTCGTGCTCACACCAGTTGAGTTTATCGATCGGTCTGATGAGCCTTGTGGAAAACTCCGATCATGTACAGCGAGCGCACAGGCAGAGCATGTGCGGGTCGGCAGCAAGTAGGCCATGTGATTCGACGGGCTTCTTACAGCCCTGTGACTGGCACAGATATGACAGATTAAATTATTTTCTTTTTATTTTCAGAGCATTTGATTTATTCACTGCTGTCAGGATGTCAAGAGAATTCCATGGAAAAAAATATATATAGTCTCGCAAGCGAGCAAAATACAGAAACAGCTAAACAATTAGAGAATGCTAAACGTATAAAATAAATTCATGATTAAATATCTCCTTTTTTCTTTTTGTTTTTTGTATTTGTTTATACGATGTTCGTTCAATTTGTTGCATGTCGTTTTGATGCTCTGTCGCCACTTAACACGATCAGCAACAAAGTCAGACCACGTATTGAGCAAACCACCAACTTTTAATAAACTTTTGCAATTGTCTTTAAAACGTAATCTTGGACGCCCGACTGTTCTTGCACCTTCTGCTAATTCACCGAACTAGGGATGTTAACCGATGACCGTTTGACCGAATCAACGTCAACCGGTTAATTTTTTTTTGGTTGTCGGTTAAAAAAAAAAATCAATCATTTTGAAGCTGCTGATTTTGGAGCGGAGAACCTGGAATTCTGTGCTGTAAACACTTGGGGCATGCCATGTGGTGTAAGGACGACAGCTGACAAATCAGAAACACCCATTCAGTCATGTCCCGCCCTCCCGACCCAGTTGAACACAGCTGCCACTCGGCGAGAGAAAAGTGTAGACACAGGCTTTTTAGCTTACAAATTACTATTCTGTTTTTTGTTTTTTTTTAAATTATTATTAGAAGGCACATGGAGTTTAGTCCTGCCTTGGCCAGTGCATTCTGAAACTATGTTTTGGTCTGTAGCCAACAATGCATGTTATTGCAGATCAGATCTCTCCACACAAACTAAAGGCGCAGATGCCGCCTTTTTCACGGCTGAATCGTGCAGATCCGATTTTTTTTTAGGGGGGGGCGTTGGAGTGTCTGAATAATTTCAGAGTAAATTCTGTATTAAAATTACTAAATAAGCAAATGCCGTTACAGTCCATGAAACATAGGAAGTATGAGAAGAAAACAGTAAATCAGAAAGCTGCGCACGTTTGCGCAGCTTCCGTGCAAACGTACGCAGCTTTCTGATTTACTGTTTTCTTCTCATACTTCCTATGTTTCATGGACTGTAACGGCATTTGCTTATTTAGTAATTTTAATACAGAATTTACTCTGATGAAATTATTCAGACACTCCAACGCCCCCCCCCAAAAAAATAATCGGATCTGCACGATTCAGCCGTGAAAAAGGCGGCATCCGCCAAAAGGCGGCATCCGCCAAAAGGCGCGCCGTTTGCATCCCTGTTTAAACTCATAGGTTAACCGACTTTAACTGGCTAGTGAGGCTCGGTGGTCGGTCAAGATTTTTTTTAGTTTTCGCCATCCCTACACCGAACATTAGCATTTTGACCATTCGAGTGTCCTCCATCCGAGCAACATGTCCAAGCCAACGTAGACAATTTTTGGCAAAGAGGACTTCGATATCCTCTGCTCTGGCTCTTTTCAAACATCTTCGTTGCTAACGAAGTCATCCCACTTGATATTCATGATTGATCTGAGGTGTCGTTGTTGGATAGCGCGTAGCTGTTTTATTTCATGGGCGTACAACGACCAAGATTCACTTCCAGATAGAAGGATCGGTAATAGACACTGAACGTAAACATTTACTTTTGGTCTTATGGTTAGATTGTGGTTGTCGAAAACTCGTTGTTTCAGTCGCCCATAAGCACTTGACGTGTTCTGTATACGTGTGATCAGCTCCTGCTTCAGAGTGCAGTCTTTCTTTCGAAACAGAACTGCCCAGGTATTTGAAGTGATTGACGTTGACCAGTTTTTCATCATCAATTTTAAAAGTCTGTATCTGTGCCGAAGCACATGATTTCAGTCTTCTTTGAGTTGATTTTTAAACCAAAACGCTTCGCGGTGTTATATGCGTTCAATATGAAATCCATGAAATCTAACAAAACTTGCTTATTTAAAATAAATAAATAAATAAATAAATAAATAAATTAAATCACCTACCCTGCCTCTAATATCAGCATTGCATTTCTTAAAAAAAAAAAAAAAAAACGCAACCACACACCAGTGGAGCAGTTGGTGCACAAGACCTCAGGAGTTTAAACCCTCAGATACTCTGCAAACACAAAATCCACTTTCAGGATCAAAAGAAATAGGATGAGGTCATCAAAAGAGAACCTTAATTTCTATTGCTCGCACGTCAACGGCAAGCGCTGAGGACGGTGAACAACAGAGCGGAGAATATTCTGTAGAAAAGCAACAAGACGGGATCATTACAGGACGAGCAGACTGGAACACGCTCGATCTGTCCAACTCGTCTTCATCCATATGCTTTACGTTTATTCCTCAGACAAGCAGAAACGTGGGTTGTTATGAACCCGAGGAGGATTTTCAAACACCTGGTGTCGCGATTCTTATCTGCAAGATTCAGAACTGGATAAAAACAAAAACAGAGGGATGTTGTGAACTTACGACACGGACGCATGGTCGCAAACAACGGTGAAACGAATACTGATTTTCTATCAGAACTGAAGAAGCTCTGAAAATGGAATACAGCACCTGATTCTGGTTTGCCAGGAGCTATGTGCATTCGAGGCAGGGATATACATTTATTTAGCGAGGGGCGAGATGGAAAATACCAAAAATAACTAAGACTGTATCAGACCTGCGACCTTTTACTCTAGTCTGAAATACAGCCCTCCTCTGTCTCCCATACAAAAGCCACGGATGACAAGATCTTATTCAGAAGGTCGACTTTTCTCAAAACACCGGTAACACTCAGGCGTCCGTGGTCCAAGTGCATCAGAGACAGCAGAGGAACAAGCCGGCTTACTTTGTCCCTTATGGGCGTGAATCAAGCACTACTTTTGTCGCTTGTGGGTGTATTCGGTCCCTCCAGCTCCGACCAGAGAGTCGTAGCTAAAAATGTAGCTTACAGGATATGATTTACTATTTATCTGTCAGAAGTTGTGTAGATACGGTAGCACCTCGGGTAAGTGTAGTATGTACTAGGCATACTGTACAACAATAAAGTCACCATACAAAGTTATGACGATTTGAACTGATGAAAAAAAAAAATCACAACTATTATCAGGCTGCATAATATCTTCATTTTTCCTCGCAATAATTACATGGGCTAGACAGCACAGGGTGCAATAATGTACAATAGCGGGAATGCATGTGACTTCACCCGAGGTGGAAGGAACACAGCTCTAATGCTGCGAAAACACAAAAAAACGGATCTAAATTGATCGCACAGATCTAGTACGCTCCGAATGGCTCAGCCAGACCACGTGACCATGCCGTAGCTGACAACGGTAAAGACACAGTTACGCCCTATCCACACGGCAATGGATTCAGGTGAATCAGATAAAAAAATTTTATCGTTTTGGCCTGGCGTCCACACGGCACAGGCATTTTGGGTGCCCCAAAACGATATTTTTTGAGAACGGTTTCCAGAGTGGAAAAATCTGGCAACAGCGCCGTTGCGAAGTCGTCTGGATGAGTAGAACGGATTTGTTTACGATGACATCACAACCACATGACTAGAAGAAGGGGTTTATGCGCATGCGTCCTACTACTTCTATTGTTCTGGTGTCTCCAATGGGACCGTCTTACAGCGCACGTAGAGGTGTGGCATGTGTATTGCATCGTTTTCAGCAAGCGTTGCGTTGCCATATAGACCTGATATTTTACTGATCCGTTGCCCATATGGACGCAATATTTTTTTTTACCTGCTAAAAAATAAAAATAAAAAATCTCGTTGCCGTTGTCGTGTTGATGTAGGCTTAGTTGTTGCAGATGATTTCACTCCTTTTTCACAAACTGTAATTACCTCCGCCAATGTTTTCGGTAGCGTTGGTTTGTTTGTTTGTTGGTTTGTCGATTAGCAACATTACAAAAATGTTATGAACGGATTGCTCTGAAATTTTTTCCAGAGGTGTGACTGGGCACAAGTAACAATCCACTAAATTCCGTCAGTGATCCGGATCACCTTCTGGATCCTGGATTTTTTTAAAGGATTCTTGGCGGAGGTCTGCGCTCTCCGAGTGCTTTTCTAGTTGACCATGTAGTTATGTTACAGAGCCAGGCAGCGTACTACAGAGGGGAACTGAGAAAGCTAAGCGCACAAACATCTGGAGGGAAATTTCATACATATTTTGCAAGGAAATGGTTAGTAATTTATTGGCTGAGAATGCACCAGGAGGCACGTAAATTTCAAAGTTTTCTGGGGGAGCATGCCCCCACACCCCCTTACCATTAGTGCATCGTTGACACACTGCAGCAGCTTGACCGCCACAAATACCAGAACCCCCTACTATTTTTTTTTTAGCCAGCTACTTCAGATTTTCTGGAGAAACCTGCATGGGTGACGCACTTAACCCCCAACCGCTCAGCGTATGCTGTACGTCACTCTTGATAAGAGAGTCTGCTAAATGCCGTTAATCATTTAATCAAAAAGAGAAGCAAATGGAGGGAGTACAAATGTTCATAAAAGTTTATTAAGAAAAGGCCAATTTGTTATAACTTTTTTTTAATAATATTTTATTTAATAGACTTATATTTTACTTCAACCTTTAAAATGTGGAGAAATAATTATTGCTGGTTATTAAGAAAATGAAACAAAAGGGCTTTTTTAATTTAACAAAAGGAAGTTGATAAAGAATGGGGAAATAAACATGGAATTTTTTTGGTCATAAAATTTACTTAAATTTTTTTCTCAAAAACATCATGGGAAAATGGAATTGTGAACCCAATATCATGAATCAAATCACCACAAGCGAATTATTTTTTCACATCTTCAGCAAAAGAAATTTGCAAACTGTCTGTGTGCTGTAAACGACGACAGTAGAGCTCGACAACAAGAGTGCACCTCCAAAAGACACGAGAGACTCATCACTCACTAGTGTGAATGCAGGGTAAGCAGAGCACAACATTAACGGTAGTCCGACTATCCGGGACAACCAAAGGTTTGGTCCGGACAAGTCAAATCCACATCTGCCTGTCTGACAGGACAAGCTGAACATTTGTTGAAAAATCACCATTTTTTATCGTAATTAATTATTCAAGAGTTACATCAATAAAATTCCAGCAAAACAAGTTCAAATCCCGTCAGTGATCCGGCCGTAATATTGTTTACGAAATTCCGCGGAAGCCGAGTACAGCAGGTCCGTGTGTCAAAATAACCACGTTGTAATATCGTCGTAATTATAGATTATTAGACTCATCGAAATCAGAGAAATGTGATCAAATACCTCAATAAAATAAATACCTGTGGTGACTCTTCATTTCATTCGGACACCCACTGCATTTTTCTTTTGTATGGTTCACATTAACCATCACAAATGTTGTCGTAAAATATTTGGCTGGAATGTTACTACAATGCCGAGCTCACTTACGGCTTGTTTTCATTCACAGCGCGATTCTGTCCCCCTTATCATCATGTCCAACTTGTTTTCTTTTTTTTCGGTTTCGTTTCTTTAAGTTTGATGAAATTAAACACGATTTAACTTTATCTCCTCTCGGAGCTTTGAATTTGGCTGAGTCTAAAGGCCAATTTATGCTGACAACCCAGTCCTCACAGATAGCGTCGCAGACAGTGTCTGCGTAGCCCCTCCACCTTCGCAGACGCTCTGCGCGCACCTCCCAAAAATTGTGACCACCGCAGAAGCCTCGCAGACACCGCTGCAGACAAGAGGGCTCTGATTGGTCCACTCTACATCCGCTGTACACGCACTTCCGCTTCCCTGCTTTCCCGGTTTGGTTTGTTTTCACGACCGCCATTTTTAAAAACACGAGCGAAGATGGAGCAGCACGAAGAGCGGTTGATCGAGGAAGTGAGGAAGTACGTACATCTATACGACTCCAGTTCTAGTCATTATAAGTAACCGGAGGATAAACACTCCACTAACCACACCCACCAACTACTCCTAGCGACTTCGCGCCCCCTTGCGTTGTGCCGGTGAATAACATCGCGCACGCCTATTACTCCCCGCTCAACGATAAATTACAACTGTCTGCGAAAAGCTATCTGCGAAAGCCTTGTCGCAAGAGCATGCAGAGGCCTTTAGTCTTAAACCTGGAGATCAGGTCATGGGTTAGAACACCGCACGCACCATAATGGGGCATCGGATAGTTTTTGTTCATTGTTACAGTTAAACTTTGCGTTTTACTGAGAAACTCTAACTCACGGAAGCATAATTATCATCATAACTATACCTGCTTTTTGATAAACTTTCTTAAATCGCGTTCCTTTCAGTGAACTAGTAATAAATACATAGTAATAAAGGTTACGGTCAGGACGAGTGAAAAATCTTGCTGCTGTTCTGACTGGATTAAAAAGTTAACATCGAGCCCTGAGATATCGCGTAGTCGGACAGCGTGTTAACGAACGGTGGTGCTTTGTATCAACAGTGTGCTGCGTATCCCCAAGGTACAACTCTAACACGAGTGTTTGTTACGTCCATGTGTAAGAGAAAACCATTACGCAGCACGTGTGGCGATATTAAAGCAGCGACTCAGACGCCACCAGATCTGCAAAGACTAGCAACGCGAGTGATCAACCGTCAGCGTTTCCTTTAGAGCAGGGGAGTTGATCCACACACACAATTTTCCTGTGAACTGCTGAACAAGCTTCGTCAGTGAGCTCTCGTAACGAGGCTGTTATTATGGCCTGTAATTGACATGGAGGCACGCAGGGTCACGTGGGAGCCCATGACAACAATGACGCAAACATAATCTGGCTTTGATCCACGCACCGACGCTCACAGCGCAAATGACAAACCTGAGACAAACCTGCTACACACACACACACACCAGTTAAGACTGTCGTGTTGAATTAGCGAGGCGATCTTCTTCATCCAGTGAAACATTTAGAGTCAGAGGAACGCAGCACTGCTTTGCTATTCATATCCGGCAGTATTAACTCGTCATCAAATTTCATTCGTGCATAGTTCAAGCTGAATTACACCATTTAACCTGTTCATGCATAAATTATTTATGCGTATCTGAAATTTTCGGATTTACTTTGCATGATGTATGAATTTTGATTCTCGTGAAATATCATTCAAGTCCATGAGTTTAAAAAAAAAGGCTAAAACTGTATACCTGAGATAATAATAATAATAATAATAATAATAATAATAATAATCTTGCAATGTCCTAAATTTTAATATTCAGGTCTAAAAACGTACTGCTGAAGACAAGCTTTTTGGGGAAAAAAAAAAATTGCTGAACATACAAAATTTACACAGATTAGGACTGTTGCATGACACAAAGCCCCCCCCCCCAAAAAAACCTGTTAGAAATAGGGGTACAGTAGGAGACCATTTCTGTCCCAAACTACACAAATGTACCCCCTAGGGCTCAATAATGGACCTCCAGGTAACTGGTACCCCTTTTCCACCAAATCAGTTCCAGGGCTGGTTCGGGGCCGGTGCTGGTGCTGGTTCACAACTCGTTCAACTTGCGAGCCAGCTGAGAACCAGTTTGCTTTTCCATAGCTCGCGGTGCTCAGGGAAGCCACGTCAGTTACGTCACTGTATACGTCAGTTACGACGCTATGTTTGCATAAACCTTGGCGCGAATATCGAAGCAAAAACAACACAGAAGAAGCAGCAACAACAACAATAATAATAATAAATGACTTTGCGTTTGTACAGCTGCTGCTTCTTGTCGCTTAAAAATGGCGATCTTTCACGGTCTTGTTATTGTTGTTGGTCTTAACAACTCCGCCCCCCGCTGACGTAAGCGGTTCTTTCCTCAGGCCCAGCAGAGAGTTGGTGCTAGCCTGGAACCGGTTTTTCTGGCCCCAGAGCCAGTTCTTTGTCAGTGGAAACAGAAAACCCGGTTCCAAACTAAGCACTGGCCCCGAACCAGCCCTGGAACTGCTTTGGTGGAAAAGGGGCATATGTGTACCTTTCTAGGGCCGAAAAGGTACACATGTTCCCAAGCAGTACATAAAGAAGACAAATAAGTACCTCAGAGGGTCCTGCCCCGGTAACAAGCCATTGAACCCCTAAAGGTACAG